>NW_008685172.1:24561-28621 GCF_000695815.1 Acanthisitta chloris | reverse complement strand
TCAGCCTCCGCTGTGCCCCTGGCCCCAGGGTTGGACAAGGGCAGAGGTCTCTCCTACGAAAGCCTCAATGGTTGCTTGGTGGAGTACATCGAGAAGGTGCGAGCGCTCGAGCAGGTCAACCAGGAGCTGGAGGAGCACATCCGAGTCTATCTCGACAAGAAGGCGGCCAGCGTGGGCAGCTGGGGAGCGCTGCGGGAGAACTGGGAGGCGATTTACCACCAGGTGGGTGCCGGAGAGCCGTCGGCAGCCGCGGGGGGACGAGGGATGCTGAACGAGTCGTTAGCAGCCCTGAGCGGCGAGGGGTGATGCCGCTGATGAATGCTGCCTGATTTCAACGCGAGGTGCCCTAGACAGAGGGTTTCAAATCTATCTTCATGATAATTAGCGTTATCATTTCACAGTGTGTTGTGGAAAATGCCTATTAAGCGGGAGAATTGCCTCAGGCATCCTGCACATGGGAGCGATTGAAATGCACCCCAAGGCGCCGCAGTCTGGGCTGATTGGAATGGGTGGGGGTTTTTCCTTTTTTTTCATTTTTTTTAATCTGTGGTTATTACACTGAGCATCAAAATTATTAAAAGAAAACTGCTAGGACTGAATTAGGTTATCCCTCAACATGATATAATTACAAGTACGTTGGTTTTTTTTTTAATTAGCAATTCAGATTTTTACTTTATTCCCTTGTTTGCTTAATCACATTTTCAAAAGCTCTATTTATTTAAAAATAATAATTACATGGCTACAAATGAGTGACTCCTTTCCTTCCTTTTGTCATCACCGCACCATCCCTTCCTCCCACCTTCTCCTTACAGCACAAATGTTTATTGTGGGGGTGCTAAATGGTGTCTGTATTGACCTCATGGACAAGAAACAGTGCTGACCAGTAAGACCAGTAAGACTTTGCAGACTGATGTCCTGCTTGCAGCAATACAGGGCTCTGTCAGCCGAGGTCTCAGTGTACCACACGAGTCCTGGCTTTGCAACTCCCAGCCAGTGGGAGTGGATGGGACTCTGAAGAGCTGGAGACCACGATCTTACACACCCAGCAACACTTGTGCAGGGGCAGAAAAGGCTGTCAGCAGGTCTTCAGAAAGCCTGAAAGCCAACTTGAAGTTCCCTAGGATAATTGTGTGTTTTACCTTGGGCTGGCCAGTTTTATTCTGCATTTTTAGGGTAGGTCTTTACCCACGATACTACAAACGTCGTTTGAACTCTGAACGTGGCAGCATAAGCTGTCGTACAAAGATCATGTCAGCAGAAATGCCCAGTTAAGCACCAACTTTCAAAGATGCTGCCTTTATGTACGGGTAAATGACATTGCTGCTGCTATTCCTATCAAGCTTCCTGAAGGGACTAGCTGCTCTGAAAAGCCACCCCCTCAAACCTATTATCTCAGTGAGGCAGATGGGGACATCGATGGGGGGCAGAGAATTAGTGCTTTGCAGCTGCCATCCCATGTTTTCCAGATGAGTGTTCCATTGTGCAATTATAGACCTCACCTGTAAAACCTATCGGGACTTATGGTTAAGACCAAATATGTAGAACTGTAGGTACTTTAGGAAGGACGGTTTGATTTTTCTTTCTATAAAATCCCAACATTGCAATGCAGATGAATCTGTTCATGTAATAATTTTTCATTCAGATTGTTTTCCTTTTGACCATTCCTTATAGTTATCCTTCCACCTTGCCTCTACCTTTCTTTTTTTATGAGTAAATAAGAGTATCTCATAATGAAATCCAAGTTGAATGCTGGGGTTTTCCTATGTAAAAATCAGAAAAATAAAGCTATGTAGCAATAGCATTTGTGAGTATCATAGAAAATAAGAGAAAAAGATTAGCATCATCCATATCTTTTTAACCATCAAAACACATTAGAGAACACATAAAGTTTCCCAAATTACTTCAACTGAATCAATAAAAGAGGCATCACTTAGTGGCTTTTGTCTTTCACAGATATGATCCAAGTTGTTTTATACAATTCTGATTAATAGATTTCTTCACTCTTTTTTTTTTTTTACTAAGCATCTAACCAGAAACAAAAGTAGGACCTCATCCAGCCCAAACACCAATTAACTCATTCATCCTAGAGCTAATTGGCAAAATTATGCCAGCATCAACATCAAAACTGTCATATTTATTGAATTAATTTCAGAATCAGTTGCTGGGGAAACAGCTGAAATCACATGAAGTCAGAACCCTCCTGCCAGCCATGACACATCCCAGTCAGAAAAGTAAAAGGCTTTCGGTTGCGAGGTGTAGCAGAAATGAGAGATAATAGTCAGATACGTTTCTAGATGTAATTTTGGTAGATATATTTTGTTTTTCTGTAGATGTCCACATCCACCTTAATTTCTTTAAGAGTGATATGTCCTATTTTCAGCCTCCTGTAAAATCTGAGCATTTGTTTTGATTCCCAGCCAGCTCCATACGTTCAGCTGTTAGGGATGCCTGGCAGCCGTAAAACTCCTCGGTGTCATTCACGTGAAGCAGCTGTGAAAGTTTTGGGGTAGAAAGCCTCTTGAGCAGCCACCTGGTTTTACCCAAGCACTCATGATAGGAACAGTTTTTGAACAAGAAGCAAATAGAAATACAGAACTGGGAGGAGATCCAGACATAAGCCCCTTTCTCTTGCCCTTCTAGTGAGAAGACAAGGATACAGACATGTAGGACCCTCCTGGTCTCAAAATCAGAAATCTCCACAGTGGCTCAGGAGAGACCTCAGCAGACCTGACATCCCATCTCGGTCCTGTCCTTCCTGGGATGTGCTCCAGCATTCCAAATTTTGCGTAGTTGTCTTCCCAGCAAAAACAAGTGGGTGCCAGCATATCTCCCAAATACAGAGCGAGGGGCAAATATGTGTAAGCAAGTGGCACAGTGGGTATGTGTGGAGGGTCCCTCGGGAAAAAACACCTGTGTTTCCCTGCAATTGTCAGAGCTATGACTGCATCCGAAGATCACTGGCAGGAGTTGAATGATGCCAAGCCACTATCCATCTTGCAGCATTAATTGTCCACCTGGGCAGCTGGCTTTTAGCAGAGCAGGTGGGCACACACTAATTGGGGCAGGTGCAAAATGGAAGGATTTTTGCAGGAAAAGAGGGAAATGAGATATCCTTGCGAAGAGGAATTAATGAGACAGAAATATAAATTTTACCCTGCGAATATTCCTCTTCACCAGGCATCATCCTGGTCTTCTTGTGGAAAGTTCTATCTCTAATCAAATGTGTGTCTTCTGCTGAATAAGAGGTTGTTTCCAATGGCAATTCCTTCTCATGGAGCAGGTCAGCACCTGGGAAAAGTAGATGTTTGAAACAATCTCAGTGAGTTTATGGAGAGAAGCGGGTAGCTCAGCCTCTGTGACCATTCAATTACGGCTGCATGTGAGACAGACTTACTTTGCCCATGAGATGGCACATAGCACAGTTCAGATCACAGGAGTAAACACAAAAGCAGAAGAAGTAATCAACATCCTGGAGCAATTTTATCAGCTGCAGCTGATCATGACATCCTGGGCATGGTTGAGAGCATTTGAAAGATCTCCTGAGTTTTTCTATAGAGCTACTTTTATTTGCACTTGGCCTTACTATCTGTGTTTGCTCAGTGTTAATATTAAGCCTGGAGAATATACAGGTCTAACAGCCCAAGGAATTGCCACATTTGGACTTGCATCCAGTAATTTATTGCTGCAGTGCCAGGAGAGACACAGAGTGTTACCTGTAACACTCTAACGCATCACAATCTGTGATCACTGTCTGTAAATGAGTGAAATAGCATTCTGCTGATCATCTAAGAGCAGAACACACTCCCACAAAATGGCACAAAGCTTGATCAACTGATGTAGAGAGGATGACAATAAATTAGCTTTAATTATGTTCTCTCAGCCACCTCCAACAGGGTAACCTTGGGCTGCCTTCACATGCAGCTGTGAGGGGGTGTGAGGTTTTCTCCTTGTGCTTGGGCAACATTACAGTTTTATAGATCATTTCTTCAGGAGGCATGTCCTGCTCTGAGAACCAGGCATTCTTTGATGCAGTCCTGTGTAATTAAAAGTATCTGATGTA
>NW_008685172.1:0-24531 GCF_000695815.1 Acanthisitta chloris | reverse complement strand
CCCATCAATCTTCTTAGCCTCTCTCCAAGTATTACCTTTCCCAAGGCGATGCAACGAATACCACTCTTGCCACCTTTGAGGTTTCCTCCTTCAGGCTGTGAGAAAGGTTCAACATGGATAGCATGACCAAAAGCAATACAGGTTTGCTGCTTGGCATCAGAGCAGCAGGCAGTGCACTTAGCCTGATTTTAGCTGTGAATTAAAACGTGTTGGAGGCAGTGGTCTGGTACCATTTCCCTGTGTGTGTGTGTGGAAGGAAAAACTACACCAGCATCTTCTGATCTTTCTCCACAGAGGCATCAGTTCCTTTAGCCGAAATGAACTTAAAAGCCAGGGAAGTTTCCATTACATGAATAATTAAACCATGAGATTCACT
This sequence comes from Acanthisitta chloris, assembly GCF_000695815.1. NCBI lineage: Eukaryota > Metazoa > Chordata > Aves > Passeriformes > Acanthisittidae > Acanthisitta > Acanthisitta chloris. Next base: position 24,155 of record NW_008685172.1, on the reverse strand, counting down.
ATCACAGGCCACACCTGAGGCCATGAATTTAGCAGCAGGCAGAAAGGATTTAGGTGTTTGTAAGAATAGCAAACCCATACAAAACTATAGATAGAGCACAGCTAAGAATTTGAAAGGCATAGTAAATCTTGCAATGGCAAACTTGGCCAGGTCTCTGTTAAAAAGCAATTGTTGCCAGTCCATAGGGTTAAGGGAAAAATTCTCCCCATAAGTGCCTGTATCACATCACACTTTATCAAGCCTGGAGTCTGCACTCTCTTGAAGCAGCTGTTTTTCCTTGATGGCAGTTGTATACCAGCAAATGGGCCAGTATGTTGATGCAGATTTTGATGAGATTTTTTCCAAAAAATTAACATTGCGTTTTCATGTCCTTAAAACCACAGTGAAATAAATCAAAGAAAATTGTTGCTGCTTTGTAGTTAAGGTGTTTAATACCACAAATATTCAGTGTTGATTCAAGAGCTGAAAAAAAAAAGTGATCAAAAGGTGTACATGCATCACAGATCTAAGTGTTGAAACACAATATGTGACATAAAGGAACTATCATTAGTAATAATATTTGCAGTTTTATAACACTTCCCATTTTGGCCTTTTAAATGCCACATGAGCATCTTACAAGCAGCGGAGGCAACATCTAAGTGCTTGCAGCATTTCCAATGGGCACAAAGAAGAGTGATTCCTAAACTGCTGCATCATGTGTTTTAATATGTGTGTCAGCAAAGTGGCTACAAATCTGTCTCACTAATGCTTGGTGTTTGCATCCAGCTGTTGATTATTAGGAGAATTAAATCAAACAAAAGAGCCACTAGATGGAAGTCTTACATCTCTTCTTCTGGAGCCTAGGAAAGGGCTTTCATAGCTCTTGCAAATCAGAGAGAATTTTTCAGGAAACCTGGTTTCTACGTAGAAACTACTGTGTCATTATTCATCCTCCAAGTTCGCTGTCAGATTTAAATGGTACACAGGTGATTTCCAGGAGGGCTAAAAGGCTGATGCCTACTGGCTCCCACGGGCAACACTCCTCCCTGAAGTCTTCTCAATATTAGATTGATTATTTTATCTATTTTTACTTACACTGCAGAGTTCAGGTTTGTGTGCAGGTTTGGAAAGTCCTGGACTTTGTCACTGAGCATTTGACATTAGCCACTGGTCTGTGAAGAGAAGAGTTGGGGTATTGACTGAGCTCTCAGGAGTATGGTAGCAGAATTCTGGTAAACACATCCACTGTGGGGCAGGAAGTCACTTCAACTGCCTCAATAAACCCACAAAATCACTACTGAAAAGCACTTTTAAAACTAGTCTGTCTCCATATAGAGGCAGAAATCCAGGCAGCAGCAATTCTACAGCTATTCCCTGCTTTTGCTTTCATTGCAGCCCAAAAGCCATTTTACACTGGGTTCAGCCTCTAAACTTAGCCATTAACTTGCCTCTGAGTGGCACTGTGCAGCTCACAAGATTGAATGTTACTTCTGCTCACAGGATGTTCCCAATTCCCTCAAAGACATTAATTTTCTTCAGACTTTAGGTCAGATATTGTAACCACATGGGATCTCTGCCAGGGGCAAATGGGTTTATTTCAACAGGACAGGGGAAAATCACAGGGCAGCATTTCTGTTCCTTGATATGAGTCAGGGGGAAAAAAAAGAAAGCTTTTGTGAAGATCCACACACATATGAGTTGGCAGAAAGACAAAATAACTTCTGTAGGAAAAAAAGAAAAGGAAAAAAATGAAGAAACTCAGGTCTCCTGGTGCAAGGGAACCTGAGGACAGCAGAGCAGGATGTCCCCAAAGTCCCAGCTCTGCTCAGCTGCTCTGAAATGCCACAGACAGACAACTTGTGGTTTGGGGAGTTAGGCTGGTACTGATAAAGTGGGGTTGCAAAAAAAGCAGGGAGTAAGAAATAAGGGGGTGAACAATGAAGAAGAGCCAGTTCTGAGTGCAAGAGAGCACATAAAAATCTTCTGTACTTGTGTGCTGCACACAAGAGGTGTGGGACCACCTTTTTGGCCACACCTGTGGCTTTTCTGACAACTCTGACTCCCACACTTTTGCCACACTCTCACTAATTTTCCCATGTCAACACTGGAGCTTTATTGCCCAGGGGCAGTATTCCAGAACCTCTCTTCTCTGTCTAGATGCTATTTTCTTGAAATGTGCTGCAACTGCATGTTGGGATCGGCCAAGAAATCCCACAGCTATTAAAGAAAAATTCTCTGCCTGTGCTGTGGCATAGAACAAGCTCCAGCCACAGCCACCTTCCATTTTTGTTCCTAACAGCAGGTGAGAATTAAGGAAACCACTTTTTAAACTGTTGTTCCTCCTCAGATCGAAAAGATGTAGAGTGCTTTAAACTTCATGATCCACTATGGACTTCTCAATGTCCACAATCGATCACAAAGGAACAGGTTATTCCTCCATGTCTTTCCTTATCAGGTGCCTTCACATATTCCATATTTATTTGTCCAAGCATTTGTAAGACATTTGGAGCAGTAAGCCACTCTTTGTGAGTGTGAATGTTAATTACCACACAGAAATGCTTCAGCCTTACATGTCTCCATCCACTCTGCCACCTACCAGCCAAAGAGCAGGTAGGACCATACCAGGGCAACCATCCCACTTGTGGTACTTGAGATAACTTGTTTGGATGCAGCCTTGATGTTTCCACACTGCCTGGCCTCACCTCAGAGGAGTAGGATGCTTTGGGTGATTTGCAGTCTTATTTATTTGCAGACTTAATTATCTAAAGAAAGATTTTTCTGCTTCATGAACTCTCCTTGCCTGCTTAAAAATCTACTCTTACTCATGTGGTGATTTGGTTTCAATTGCAAATCTCTGTGAGTGTCTCCTGAAAAAAACCAAAGAAATGTTCAGGTTTACTCCTCCAGAGCAACAATATGGACCATGTGATGGCTGGAGTTCCCAGGAAGTTGCTTGCAGAGGTGATCACTCTAAGCCTGGTACCAAATTCAGCATGTCTTTGGTCATTTCCATAGCTCCTGGACAGGCAGTGGTCCTTTTAACCTTATCATTTTATGTAACCTTCTTGAATCACAACAAGCTGCTCTGCCACAAGTCTTTGAGGTTTGCTTACCCCTCGAGTGCCTCTTGTACATTAGAGATACACCCCAGAGCTACAGCAATAAATACCAGAGTCTTATTTGCACAATCTGTACAATCAGTGTAATAATCTTTGAAGACTGACTGCTTCTCAGGTCTCATATCTAGCACAAGAGCCTACAGGATCCCATCAGAGAAGAAAAACAGTGCTTGGGAGTTGAGGAGGGCTCACAGGCAGCATGAGGAACAAGTATCCATGGCTCACTGAAGAGGATGACCCTGAAGAGGACTGCTGATATGGGAAGCAGAATAGGACCTGCATAAGTGCTACTTAAACTGTATCTAGAAAGTATAAGTGGGGCTTAATGATGAATGTACCTTATGCACAGCAATGAATTTTGCCCCTTGCAAACAGCTGATGATCAGAACAAATCTGTTCCTACAAGATGAGTGTTTAGGAGGAATGAACAGTTTGATGACAAATTACAGCCTGTTTGCAAAGAATTTTTGAATTTATATGTACAAAACTAATTGATTAAATTAACTGGAATGAGTCACTCAAACAGCCCGAGGATAAAGGATTATTTTCAGAATCAAAGCTGTACATCTGCTTCGTATATTTGTGGTGCACGTGCTGAAGCTCTTCATTGCTTGAGCTGTTGTCTCTTTTTTTTAGGTGGGTGAAGCAGTTCTCGAAAATGCTCGTCTTATGCTGCACACCGAGAACATTCAAGCCTGTGCTGAAGATTTTAAAGACAGGTAGTCTTGTGCTGGCACCTACCTGGCCACTTTCTTTGAAACTTTGGCTTGGCCAATGGTTACTTGGTTGTAGAGTGATGGTTAGTGAGTAGAATGGAGTTGGTTTTCAAGTTGCATATTTAACCTCCTGATTTGGGAGGGGTTTTGTAACAGCAAAATAATTATGATGCTAACATTATTTTGGAAGAATTTGAAGATTCACGGTAACAAAAATGTGCATCAAGCAAAATTATGTAAGCTATTATTTTGATACACAGACATTGGTTCTCTCACTGAGGTCAGTATTCGTTCAAAATTGGGTTGACATTTTATAAAGGAAACATCCGTGTGCTTTTTAGTTATCATTTTCAGTACCACACAAGTGGTTTTGGAAGTAACAATTATTCTGCTACAGCTGGTGAAAAGCAAAAACTGCACCACCACGAACATCAGGGTGAAATGTTAGATAAGGATACAGAAATGGGCTGCGAGGATTTTCCTTGAGAAAAATAAGTAGTTAAAGAAGATCTTAAATACTGGCAAACTACTTTTTTAATGTCTTTCTCTTTGAAAAGCCCAATATTCATGTACATGAGTGCATGAAGCTCTTTAAATTTTACTCAGGAGGTGTGATCCTCCTAGCTTTTATTCATAATGGACCCATTCAGTTACAAATAGCCTATTTGACACACAAACTATATTTCAAACTAATGTATTTCTGATGATTTTTGTCATCCCTTAAATTTCTATTTCTCTCTCTGTGGTATTAGTTTATTTAATCATATTTTTAAAAATGAAGTAATGGTTCTTATGTTTGCTTTTTATTTCAGAAAGGTACAACTCTGAGATACTTATTTTGTGGCTTTATGTCCAGCAAGCTACTGGACATAAAAAGCTACTTAAGATATGTAGTTTTTAAAAAAATTTTAAAAATATGCCAGCTGACTTGGACAAGCAGTGTACATAACAAAAACAATGTCAAATGAATCCACCGCATGGTAAAAGCTTCTGATTGTCACAGGGACCAGCTGCCACATTCCTAGGCTGTTGAACTCCCAGCAAGGAAGGTAGATCTTGAGGAGCAAAGTGTTTATGTAGCTGGTTTCTAACATGCCAGCCCCTCCTATGTAACCTCCCAGGCCACCAGATCCCCAGGTCAGATGGGTTTGACACAAAAGTCTCCCACTCAAGAGATTCACTATGCAATCCACATTTTGAATGTAAAGCCTAAACCATAGAGTTATAAACAAGAGTAAAGCAGAAAGTAGAGCTGTGGCATAGCAACTGCCTGCCAAAAGTTTCCCTGCCATTACAGCCATGGTTTGGAAATGAGCAGTTTCTTCTAATAGCAATTCTAATTAACAAACCAACCACTCAAATTTCCTCTTGACTTTGATACTACTGGGATTTGGTCTTAAGAATGGGCCAGGACCCTGTAACATAGGCCAGACTTCTATCAACTATGCCCATTAGTAAAAGTAATGCTTGATGCACATGTGTTTTCTTTAACCATTGCTCTGAAATTTTTTACATTGATGAGTGAGTAGTTATTCCCATTTTACAGTCAAGCAAACTGAGAAAAAGGCACCCACAGTCATATTATATATAAATATCAGATATAGCAAGAGACCACATGCCTCTCTGTGCTTATTTTGGAATCCTACCAGACTGATAACCATCACAGAGTAGACTCATAACTTGGCCCATTTTCTTACACTCTGAGTTAATGACAGGGTACTTCAGGCACTTAAATTCAAGTATAGAGAGACAAGGTGAGAGCAAAGTATATTGTCTGTGTTTCTGTGTCTCTGTCTGGGACACACAAGCTAATTAGCACAAATGGTGTCATTCAAAAAAAATAAAAAAGCAGTTTTTCTTGCTGAGCTGTACTCTGTTAAGGTTTGGCTTTTTTTTTTTTTTTGGCTTTTTTTTTTCTCTCTGCAGATATGAAAATGAGCAGCCATTCAGAAAGGCAGTGGAAGATGAAATTAATTCCCTATATAAAGTGATTGATGATGCAAATTTAACTAAAATGGATCTGGAGAGTCAGATAGAGAGCATGAAGGAAGAACTAACTTTGCTGTCAAAGAATCATGAAGAAGTAAGTCCAGACTCGGGACACTGCAAAGCCAATGTGTGCCTATTTCATCTGGTTGGTATCATATATCTAGTGCAAAGCAAATGTTAAAATTTCTGCCTTCCGTGTCTGGGTGGGGGGGTTTTCCCAAAACCTACTCCTTCTTCTCTGTTAACTTAAAGAACTGACCCCTGAGGCATGATCAAATTACTTACATTTAAGCTTTAACTCTTTCTTGGTTGATAAATATGACATGGAAGAGATGTCATCACCTTATTTATTGTTAGATGCCACATGATGGTCATGGGGTTGCACAGTCATCTATGTGGACATCTCAACAGTAAGATTTGATTCTCAGCCAGAGATACAAAGAGAAAATGCATGTGCAGGAAACAAGCTCTGGTAACACTGCACTAATGCTGAGCGTTAACCAGGTTCTTCTGAAAATGTCCTGCTTGGCTTAGCAAACTGTTCAGTTCCCAAAACTGTGACTCCCCTGAGCAACACACCACAAGCAAGTCACATGGACAGTGGCATGAATGGGTGGTTTGGGTCACTTGAAAGAATCATCATCAAAGGTATTAGCAAAAGCAGGTTTAATATGAGTTGTGAAAGCACAACTTGAGTTTAATGGACAGATTCGCTCTATTACTTACTACCCAATGAAGCTCACAAAGGAAAACTGGATTAGAATCAATCTAGAATGATTTACACAGAGACTGGGGAAGCAAAGGGTAAAGGTGCTAAAGGATAAGGGTTCAAAATGCTTAGAGGAGGCCCTTCCATTGAGCCACAAGGTTCAGAGCAGACTCCCTTCTTTCTAAACTCATGATGGAGACTAGGTGTGGCCAAGTCCAAACTTAGCTTCAGACTTGGTCAATGGTTTATAGCTAGAGGATTTGTCAGCACGGATCATTGACTAATTTAACATTTACAAAATGATCCGATAGGATTTCCTATGAGTACAGCAGTAACTTAACTATAGATCTGGGATGGTGATATTCATACTATACTAACAAGAATTCCTGAGGTCATAGAGTGGTGTGAGGGGATGGGGAGATGCACCACCACTGACAGGCAGCTGGAAGGGAAGCCCATTACTACCCAATTTTGCAATACTTTCCCATGTATTCATTACATTCACCAGCACTACTTGCATGAAGGTGGTTTGCTCCCTTCAGCTGGGGTTTCAGGATGGAACACAAATCAGCATCTTTTCTCATGGGGGCTTGAATATGAAGCTGTTGCTAATCCCACATAAGGGACAGCAAGCAACTGTGCTGGTGCTTCAAAAGTAAAATAGACCTTGAATTGTGATGGCTCACTGAAGCAAGGCATTATCCTACCTTATATTTCTTACAGGTTGTTCCTCCAACCACAAGATTTCAGCAACACCAGCAGGCATATGGAGACTTGGCTTGCCAAGATGAGGTTGCTTTACCCTCTCCCTACTTGCATCACTCTAAACCCAAGGCTGGCATTTGGCAGAAAATAACCAGTGGCTTCATCACCAGTGTATGGCATGAGAAAGATGGAAGTTGTTTTAGATAAGAGAGAGAACAGAAAATTGATAGAAATACACATGATCCCCTTTAAACCTCCAAGTACTGCAATGGTTGCTGTGCAATCAGAAAAGCTGGTGCTGATGCTGTTCTGTCTGTAGCTATGGCATAGTGAGAACATCACCGTTCCAAAAGCTCCTCTTGCTCCACATGTAGCCATTAAGGAGTCCTTGCAGGCTGGACAGATGCTCCTTTCTTTACCTATTGGGTGTACCTGAGCATTTGCAGAACTACCTCAGCACAGACCTGGTTTTCCCATGGTAGCAGCACCAGGGAAAGCTGCTTAAGAGAAATCATGGAATAAAGGCTGGAAGCAACTACTGCAATTACTCCAGCTGAGCTCTGGCACAATAAAGTCCCAAGGACTCTCCTGAATTGATTCAAACCTTTCTTTCCACTGGTGCTCCCACTAGGAAATCTATGCTAAGTCCTTTTGAAGATTTTGTGAACTTGGAGTGGGCACATTTTGAGACTTTCATTCTTGTAGGTTCATAATTCACATAATTCCCATCCATTTTTTCCAGTACTGTCACTGTCAGGGGACATTGCTTACTAAATAAAATTCCCAGGTTCTTTTGAACTATCCTTTTTTTTTCCTGCTTGTGCTAATAGCACATATAGACACATTGATGTAAAATTATTGCGGTGCCAGACAGTTCAGATACATGCGCAAATCTCATTTACTCTTGTGTTCCTGAACATGATGTACAGGTCATGTACTACCTTTAAGCAAGCAATTCTAGACACGCTGATTCTCTAATGCTTACATGTTTTTGGAGCACTTATATGTAATGAAGGGACAGAATGGTGTCACAGAGGAGGAGAGTACTCTTCATCTCACATGCACATGCACGTACCATGCATGTGGCTCACAAAAGCTCACGCTCTTTTGTACATCATGTTGCATCTTCCAGTAGATGCATGCCTGTGCTACTGCATGGTGCTGCAGAGAGGGAAAGGCAGGGTTTGATGTCCTGTAAGGTACTAGTTCCTTGGCCCAAAGTCCATGCTGCAGCTTTACTGGCAATACAGTTGTGGTGGGTTCGGGTCCCAGATGTGCAGTATGCGTCAAGCTCTGACTGCTGGAGAAACTTGCCACTGCTGGGAGGGCTGTTCCAAGTAGTGACTTGCAGGGCTTCAGTCTCTTTCTATCAAGAGGGAAACCACTCCCAGTACCCCAGATCTGCAGCAAGGGTCACCATGCAAAAGCAGGACAAATCCACATCTGATAAAGAAACCCTCCGCTGCACTAAGTCATTAATGTAGAGACACCTTTTGGGACCAAATTTAATTACTCTATCTGTTTGTGGTACCAAAAGAGCTCTTCCTTGAGCTTTTCTGAAGATACCATTCAATTGTCCAGTTCACTTTCTTTTATGTCTGTTATTTTTGTTCAAGGATGTGAAAGTACTATACAAGCAGCTTGCTGGATCTCAGCTGGAAGAACTTGATGTACCCCTGGGAAGTGGCCTGGATGACATTCTCGAAAAAATCAGAATCCACTGGGAGAGAGACATTGAAAAGAATCGTGCTGAGACAGGTGCCCTGCTCCGTACCAAGGTCAGCACTCTGTAACCACTCCAGCTTCACAGGATTGGAAGCAAACACAAAACCTGTCTAATACTCTCTGCAGTATCTTTGAGAGTTGGGTGTTTGTATTTTTCTTGAAACAAAAATGATGTTAGAAACCTAAAGAATTTTGGTCCAAGTCCATGGGAAAATACAATCATAAACATCAGGGGCTTTCTTGGGATGCACAGAGTTAAGCAGTGGTGGAAATGGCCCTGCTTATATCTCAGGTATCTGTGGGAGCCTTTGAAGGTCTCTGAAATGTTGGCTAGGAAAACCAAGATCAGTTGACACCTGCTGTGTAGCATAAGCCACAGTCATTACCCTTCTTACTAGGGCTGTTCCTCCACTGAATAATTTACAGGGGTCTTATAAATCAAGAGGGCAAAACACATTGCTCTACACTGCAGACTCCTTGTGGGTTTCTCCTTGATATGGTTTCCTCTGGTAGCAGTGGGAAAACTAGATACTAACTTAGAAATGAAAAGTGATGATAACAGACATTCCCTTTAAAAGTCCTCTCCTCTCTCGAGGCTGAGTCTGAAACAGCCTTTTAATGCAGCTTATTTTCTGTCATGAAGGATCACTCATTTTCCAAAGAGGCTGGCTGAAGTAAGTGTTTTTGCAGAACTGAAGCATTAAGTTCAGTGAACAATCCTATATGCTAGAAGACATCTCATTCTGAGTTGGCCCTTACAGGAAAGCAAAGCTTAACTACAGCAGTGCTACAGAAATATTTAGTAAAAATATATCCCCCCCGTTCCAAGGTAAACAGGTGCCATGAGAGGAGTAGGGCATATTGAAAGCAAACAGTGAGGAAAAATAAAACCAAACCAAGAGATATGTTTGCAAAGATACATGCAAGCTCTGAGCTGGTGTTCATTTTCAAAGTAAAGAAGAAAAATCCTGTGACAACAGTGATAGCAAAAGTGCTAGGGAATGTACAAGAAGCCAAGCAGAGAAGTTTATCCCACAGGTCCTATCAATTTTGTGAGGGTGCCAGACTGTTACTAAGCAAACTTTTCATAAGGTTAGTCTGCAGGGGCCTGATTTTCAGCTCATACAGTCAAAAGGGAGTCAGTGACACAGTAATAAACTACCTGGAGAGCACCTCTGTATGAAGCACATGCAGTCCTGAAAAGCCAGGGCATCCTCAGTAGCCTCCTGAGCTTTTCCCAGAAAATCTGTTCCTGACCCACTGCCAGGTTTCAGCAAAATGAGCACCACTCTGACAGCACCAAAGTCTTCAGTGTTCCCACTTACCTGTCCTGCTTGCTCCACTTCCTCCTCCTCCTCCTGTGCAAACAGATCTGTACAACTTCTTTCTTTGTATTTCTTTCATACCTTCAATATCTTGTTTTTCAGCTGCTCAGAGATAACACTGGAGGAGAAAACTGCCAGCTCATAGGAGACTGCTCTGTCATGTCTTTGATACCCAACCCACTCCTACTTGGTCCTCTTAGTCTAAGCTCCTACTGGTTTCAGCTGTTTGTGTTTGATGGTTGGTTTTTTTTATAAAAAGAAGAAAGAAGCAGAATATCACAGTTTTCTGGAAAGACCAGTCCTGGTTCTGCACAGGTTCTAGTATGACATTCTAGGGGCTTTTGTCCCCAAATATACCTCCCACTAAACCCAAATGATCCAGTTTTGTATCTCATATCTCATACAGATACAGATCTATTCAGCTTATCACTATTTACACAGATAACAAGAGTTTAGTTTATATCAACTAGGTTTGTGAGCTTACATTATGTTTTGTAGCTAAGTGGACCATTTGGTTATCCATGCTGTGAGAAATTTGCCCTCACAGTTTTGTGACATCAACGGAGGGAGAGCAGTTCCCTCCTCTCCTTTGCTCTTTGTTACCAGTTTCTTCAATGTCTCTGAGGTTTTTCTTGGTCCCTAGTATTTTGCTTTACTTTTTCTGCTCCTACTCTCTTGTGTACCTGTGAGCAGGTCAGACCATGATGTTTCAAATTATATCCTAGCACTGACTTAGACATCAGGGCAATATTTTTGTTATTTTCTGACTAATTCCCTTGCCTCATTTGCTTTGCCTTATGACTAGACTTGCAGTCTTGGCTAGATTTTTCAAGCATATTCAGGCATCAAAACAGACCAATTTACGTTCATACTGAACAGGGTTTCACATGGGAGTTTTTAGATAAGTAAGTAACCTCAAAATTCAAGTCCATTGGTTTCACCTGTGCAGTCTTTTGTCCATAATACTCAAATCCTTTCCCTAAATTGACACAAATGTTTTAAACCCTTCCAAGATATGCATGCTACTTCATATTTCCCCCTGTAAAATGCTTTACTTAATGATGCACTTATTCACTCATGTAGTTTGATTCCACACATCCACCTCTGCTCATTGCTAATCTGTATTGTTTTCTGCCATCTATAAATCCTTCTAGTTCATGATTCATCCCCAAGGCAGTAAACCTTGAGGCATCAAGCTGTTAAGCTTCAGTCATATGGAAGTAGACCTTAATCCTTCTCTTCAGGTCCTATTGGCCAGCTGTTGATCAGTGGCAATGCTCTGCCCTGAGCACATGATTACACAGCTTCCTCTGTCATCCCCTATGTTAGATCTCATAAAAGGTTTTGAAAAGTCTTGTGAATTATGTGAATTGTTTCCTCATTCTTTGCTTCTTTGTTAAAATGTTCCCAGAACTCTCAAGAGCTTATCAAAGTACCTTTCCTTCTTTATAGATCATGCTGATCAGACCCTGGATGCTGGTGTTCTATCCCTAATCACTCTTTCATTTTCTTGATTCCATTAAGAAAAGAAAAGACTAATGAGCAATTCTGCACTCAAGCACAATGTCTGGCTCAGAACTGTACAGATGTGCTTGCAATCCACAGATTCCTAGGAAACTCAGGCACCAGCATGATAAAAATTTAGGAGGATGATTTCATCCTCTCCCTCTATTAATCCACTTGTTCGTGGTCACCACAATTTGGTATAGCCTTCCCCTTATGGAGCATCTCAGGAGTAGGAACAGTCCCCAGAAAACACAAATTGCCTAGTAAAGGGGGCACAAAGACTACTTCTGCACTTCTCTACAGAAGGAACCCCAAAGCTGACACCAAATGTCATGCCCAGCAGCACCCCACACATGGACTCTTGGGGCTGATAATCCTGTAAGGAGGATGGGGGAACCCTGTGTATGACACAAGCTTTAGAGTGCATTCAGTGTGTCCTTACTTCCTGTGTCATCCTCAGTATTTAGGGCCTGATGTGACCACCTCCATCTACTCCATCTGCCTGTTCTATCATTCATACCACTAACATCAGGCAGCTGTGACAGTTTAGGGTAACTCCTGGACAGGTTTCAAGGTCACCTGTGGTGAGAACAGGATTTAGAGGTAGCATTTGGGCCAGCAATGGGGTAAATGTGAGACACCAGGCTTCAGGTGTAGGCTATAAATATAGAGGCAAAAGAAACCTCCCTGCCCTATGTGTCTCTTTAAAAAGAAGCATTTATAGTCTTCATACCATAATAACATGCCAACTACACACTCAACGTGATTTAGGAGACACAATTTACTCCAGAGTGGCAGGTCCATCATCACTAGGCTGGGTTCAAGTGGACTAGAGAGGTGGAATTATGTCTCTCTGAAGCATAAGCCCCTGCAAACTATTTCTAGAAAATACAGGCTCTCTGCAATTTGCTGGGAAGGACAGATTTGGTGTTTGGATTGAAATTCAGCCCTCTGCAACAGAGATTCCTAACTCCTAAATTCTGTTTGAGGCTTAACTGGTACTTGCAACTGAGACTATTTAATTCATTTTGTCCAAGGTGTGAGTTCATATGATGGTATAAAACAAATTATAAGAACTATTTCTGGTGTATGGTCCTAGATTTTTTTAAAATTTGATCTTACTTTTAAAGGAAAAGAATGCATAATCAGAAAAGCAGAACAGGGTCAAGATGAATTTTCAGAGTGGAATGGAAGTATTTTGCATAGTTTAATTTTAGCATCGACCACAAGAAATGTAGGTTTTGACTGAAGAATTATATTTGCTAGGGAGCCCAGAGCTCTGGGTTGAAAAATCTTGATCTCAGCCCTTATTAAAAAGTACAGAAATTTTATTTTTACTAAGGTACTTTTTCCTTCACCTATTTTCAAGGAGCCTGAATTAAACACATATAAAACCCCATAAGCCATGAGAGTGTGAAATTGCATAAGAATGACTTAATTAAATTAACAGAAATTATTTTTCTGACCTCTGTGATATGACTTGCTCTCTGACTCATAGAATCTTACATGAAAAATCATGGTGTGGAATACTTCCGAAATCCAACAGACTGAAAACACTTAACTCTTTTAAAAATAGCATACTATAGCTACAAAGTGAACAATTACAGCAATGTTTTCTTTTTATAGGTAATTTAAAATGTACTAGTATGAATTCTGAGCAGCTGTTGTTGACATGGATAAAATACACGCGTTTATATGCATAAGCCATTTTACAGTAAATGCATAGCAAATATGATAATTTTGACACTAAGAAGTATCCAGAATCGTTCAACCCAGAGATTCAATATACAGGAATCAAACTCAAAGTCAGAATTGCCACAAACTGTGAAAATATCAACTGTCAGTTTGGTATGTAAGGAAGCTAAACCATAATTTGAGTAGGTTGTGATGACAGTCGCCGTCTTTTACCAGCAACAGGCTGAAACGACGGCTGCCGTGCGAACCCAGGAGGAAGAGCTGGTGGAGGGCCTCAGAACCGAGTTCCATGAAACTGCCTGCAAAATACAGAGCTTGCAAGCAGAAACTGAATCTTTGAGAACCTTGGTAAGTAGTGTGGGGTCTTCAATGGGTATGTTCTGTGCTAATTGAACATGCCTTCTGAGGAGAACATTCCCATCTTGGGATTCAGGCTTAAAATTGAATCTCATTTTCCAGTGGGTACTGTTTCCAGAGATGTCAGACATTTCCAGGTTCCTCTGGATTGACTAGTGCACTAAGTGTCCCACATTTGACAACCAGGCCCCAAATTTCAATCTTCAGTGTCTTCATACTCAATTTCATCGAGATTGCTGAGTGGGTAGTACTTGACAACAGGAAGAATATGTGCACCTTGTAACCAAAGCAATTCAACTTTTTTATTTATAACATACAATATCAAAGTATCTAAAGAAAGGCATTCTCAAAATATTACATCTCTACTTAAACGTAGTCAGTAGAGATATTGGCCAAACCTGAACAAAAATCACTATGAAGCATATGAAAACTGACTGATTTATTGTCTGCTGTCGTGCCTTTGCAGAAGAGGGGTCTGGAGAACTCTTTATACGACGCCAAGCACTGGCACGACATTGAACTGCAGAACCTAGGCTCTGTCATCTCCAAGCTAGAGGCAGAGATGGGAGAAATCAAAGTAGAAACTGAGCAGCAGCAGCGGGATCGTGAAAATCTGCTGACCAGCAAACAACAGCTGGAGAAAGACATTGCTGCATATCACTGTCTTCTGGATGGAGAGCAAAGCAGGTATTTGTCTTTAAAAGCAAGTGTGCCAGAAGGATAGAGAAGATGTTCTCCCTGGGAAAGGGTTTTGAGGTTGTTGAAAGCAGGAGGACTATAGTGGTTCTCATGTTTCATAAGGCTGAGTGAGGTTTGGAGAAGCTGCCAAAGAGGGAGAACACACCAAATCCCATTGAGCAGAGATTCCTAATGTATTGGAGGTGGGTGGTTTCCAGCACTACCGTGGAAAGACATGGTTTGGGGATGTGCCAGTAGGTCTATGAGCATCCTGGGGCTACATTAGTGTCTGCAATGTGTGGTATTGTTTCTTGCCTCGGGTACATTATGCCATCCCTCCTTCTCCCTCTATACAGTCCAAATATTAAAGCTGTGATCCTGGGGAAGCTCCCTTTCTAAGCCTGTAAGTTCCTCCTGAAGTCCAAGGATGGAATCCGGACCACTGACTTTAACTTTTGTGAAGAAATACAGTTCAGACTCTTAACATTTGTCCTCTAGGGATAACCTGTAAACACCTTTACAGTGGTTGAGTTGGGTTGCTGGGCTGGGCTTCATTAAGATCCTTAAACACCACTTGTCATGGAACCTCAGAGATTTTGACTATCTCTTCTGCTTAGGCCAGTGAGAATTTTTAAATAAGTTGATGAGATTTCACCAGTTGAACTGAGGATAGTATTTAGTTCAGCAATTTTCCTATTTGTAGTAGTGACCAATTTTTATTTTTATCTTTGTTTTACTTTCAGCTGATCATGAAACTCCCAGCCCACAGAAGACCATTGCCATTAAAGCAAAAGAAGATGTCACTGCCAATTATGTTCGTGGAAGCTAAAAACCCATCAAAGCAGCCTGCTTTATTCAGTTTGATTCAACAATCAAAGTAGGTTGTAGCTTGAACAACTTTATTAGACCCTCCTCATGTAATTGCTTTGCTTACAGATTTCAATTTACTCATGTTGTTAAAATTATAATAAAATAAAGAATATCAGGTTTTTGTTTGACTTTTTTTTCCTCCCAGTATTTTTCATGATAGCTAAAGGTGGTTGGATTAAGAACATTGGCCCTCCAGTTCCCAGCAAGTAAACTCTTTCTTTTCATAGTACAAATATATCAAGACTGAACTACCCCTCTCCTGTGCATACAGCACCCACAATGAAATGGCAAGTGCTCTGTTGTGTCACAAGACCATCAGCTCAGTAGTGTGAAATCCAATTCCAGTAATGCTGAAGCAGTTCAGTGCACTACTAACTCAATGTGATTAATTTTGCAATACATCAACCAGCAGAATCATTAATGTGAGCATCCCAGCAGTACTTTATAAACACATTTTTAACTCTAGACAAAACTTCTGGAAAAGCTGAAGGTCCAAGAGAGCAACAGCAGTTCTATCTGCAGTCCAGGTCACATCCTTTTCACTGTATACTGAGAACCAGAGCCAGGGTGTCAGTTTGTGCTGATGTAATAATTCTTGATATATTTTGAGATTTGTTTTTACATGTTTGGCTCTTTATTGATATCAATAAAGCTTGGTCTGCCAAGCTTCTTTTGAACAGGCACCCACATAGCATCAACGTGGTGGGACCCTAGGTAATTTCCCTTATTTTGATGGCATCATGATGAAAAAGATTTGCTGTCTTTAACTTCTGACTTTCTTTTATATTTTAAACATTGAGAACTTCACTATAGTGCAGGTGCAGTATGGTCACATAAAATGCCAAGGTGGATCCTGCATTTTCAGAAAAACATAATGAACCTTATCCACTATCACCCAAAATTTTAGGCAGGTAGCTGCTTTCCTTCACAAGCTTCTGCACGGGAATGAGACTAACCACACGTGTGTTTGTTGTGTTTGGACTTTACAATACCAACAGTTACACCAGGTGACAACACAGTTCATTAAGTGGACTCAGAGAGAAGCCAAGAAAATGGCATATATTAGAGAACATATAGCATATAGGAGAGGTAGTCTGCAGATATTTTGATTTTAAATGGAAACAGTATCTAAGAAAGGTAGTTTTTAATGGCTGATAAAATCAAATACACTTCAAATCCATTATACTTGATCCACCAGTGAATAACGAGAATTTGCACACAAGTGTTGTCATGCCTTTCCTTGCACATTCCCCCACACATGGAAAATCCTTCCTGATACAGTTACTTGAAAAACAATCCCTTGTTTAATCTCTGCAAAAAGCCCATCTGGCATGTACCACCCATAAGATTTTGATCAAAAAAACCCCAAACAACTGGATTGAAAGATTACCCAACAACAATCAAAAAAGAAAGGCAGATGATGGCAGATTCCCTTTTTCCCCTCACAGAATGTAGGCTCCACAGAACAGTGATAATATCTTCTTACACATCAGTGCAGAACTCACCAAGCTGAGACTCCGTGAATAATAGTGATGATGAGAGTATATATACACAAACAGTAATACAAGAAATGAGATGGCACAGACCCTTGGGCTGTTGCTAACTGGATGCTGTCTAGGAATGGTCACTTTTTGATATTAATTAAACATAACCTCCCCCCTCATTCTTCACACAGAAGAGAGAGCAATTTCTCTATGATCTGAGAAAGAAGAGGGAATTTACAAAGCATATCTGGCCTCAATCTCTTTGCTATTTTCTAGTGATGCTTTAGATATGAAAAGCAAGTGCTGGCTATCTCACTGTTCTTTATAAGTGTCACTGATGGAGATAAACCTGATGAGATTCTGAGTCTACAATTATACTGTGATGCAAAAGGAAGAATTTTTTGAAGTTCCTTATATGGCATGAGTCAGCATATTTCATAAAAATTAAATTAATGCTCAGATGTTTATTCATTGGAATGGAAAGTTTCTTGCAAAATCATCAAGGTATTTCAGCATGAGAAAGTGTCTGGAAAAGGATGAACCATTTAAGCATAAATAATGAATTTCCAGCAGCTTTTCTCCCTATCTCTAGCAAAGACCAAAAGCCACTGAAAAGATTATTTTTGTGAACAGTCCATCAGAAGTCAAATATATATCTTAATTACAAATATATCAGGAAAAAGTTTTTTACTGTGAAGGTGATGAGACACTGGCACAGGCTGCCCAGGGAGGTAGTGGTTGCCCCAACCCTGGCAGTGTTCAAAGCCAGGTTGGATGAAGCCTTGAGCAACCTGGATGAGTGGGAGGTGTCCCTGCCCATGGCAGTGAGCACTGGAACTAGATGATCTTTAAGGTCCAATCCAACCCCTTAACAATCTATGAATCTATGAAATGTAGCATTTCTCTACTCTCTCTCTCTCTCTCTCTCTCTTTCTCTCTCCTTTTACACAGACTGCTGCCAGCTTACCTTGCTAGCTATGCAGCCCCTCCAGCATGCCTTGCCAGCCTGAATGCTGCCTAAACATTATCAGTCTTCACCGTCTGAGACAGGACATTGAGAACATGAGAGACTAAGGCTTCCACAGCTATTTGCAGCACTAAGGTTTATAAACTGAGCTGGCTTTATATTTATCCTCTAGTCTAGCCACTGCTCTATTAAACACATGTGAACATGTTTCCAACTGGCTTTCCTAAGAAAGCCACAAACAGATTTTATTATCTCCTACTACAGTGTCTCTCACACCTATATTCCTATGAAGGGATTTGTTGTATTTGTTGTTATGAACACTCAGGATGCAGTCAGGGAGCACAGATAACACAATCTAACAGCCAGCTGCTGCATAAAAGGACATCTCTACACCCCCTCACGAGCTGTGCATTCCCACTGCACCTTCTTGTGTTAGCTCCAACACCTGGCTCATGTCTCGGGAGACAGTTCAAGAATCAAAATCAGCAGAAAATTAGCCCTGCAAAATGCTGGGAAATTTTGCTGCCACTCAGCTCCCTGAAGCAGGCCATCATAGGGGCAGACATGTACCAGTAGCAGCACAGGGATGGGAGGAAGAGTGGAACTAGTCTGGTCTGTAAAGCATGACCATCCTCCTTGGTTATAGCTAGTCATTTGGTAGGATGAGGTGTTCTATCAAACCATACATATACTTTGTCCTCTCCCTCAGCCATGCACAGCTTCTTCTGCACCACATGCTGCTGCATCCTCAGGGAAAGCAGAGGGTATCAGCTCTACGCATCGTTTCACATTTCACACTGAACAGCAGCATACCACTCCAACTAGGAACTGGTCCTCTAGCCTATAAATCTACTGTTTACATTTTTGCTTAAGCATTATTATACTGATTCTGTGATTAAAAGATTATTTTCAAGGCCACTTCAAGCAGCATGGCAAGACTCACCATAGCTACAGGACGGAGAAGAGAGGTGAGTAAGCACCACTGTATGTCATGGCAGGCACACAGCTGTGTGCACTGCTAATGTGGGGGAGGAAAGACACAAAGTCCTCAGAGTCCTCTGGGTAAATCCATACCTGAGCAGAGGCACTCAGAGCACTGTGCCTTGCCAAAGGCAAGTCACACATGTCAACCATACAGAGTGTGGCAGAAAGCTGTGTGCTGAGCTCATGCTCCCATGGTGACAGTGTGGCATTCTGGATATATTCCTTGCATTAAAAACATTACTTCTGCTGGTCCATGCCTGCGAGTCATTCTTCAGCCAAATGTCCTCTGCATAATTATTCAGGAACATTGAATTTGAGAGAGAAAACCACAAATACTGACCTTTTTATTTCTGTATCCAACTTGTTACACAGCAACAATCTTATCTGTAAAAGCTAACACAATGCATTTGCAGAGATCTTCAAATGCTGTGCGTCAGCATGTTTTCACAATCTTACATAAAAATAAAAGTAGAGGTGGGAGGAAAATCCAAGCATAACTGCATAACTAATGCTTCCTTTAAAGCACCAACTGAGACATGTCTATAAATCTGGATCTAAGCCTTCCAAGGCCTAAAATGTGGCTGCTATTTTCCATGGTTTCCGCTGAGTCTGTTCCAGATTTAACAGCTGAAATGTTTCTTGGTACTCTGTTCCTGACAGGTATTAAGTTTCTAATCCAGAGCTGGTCATTCCAGCCTTACAGCACTGTGTTTGCAAGAGACAAGTGACACAGATGGTAAAAGCAGCAAAAAGGCATTAGGTTCACATTCTTCAGCCTGATAATGGAGCTATCCATTATAATGCAACGAAAATATTTCACCAGCTCTTCAGCCTGATAATGGAGCTATCCATCATAATGCAACGAAAATATTTCACCATTGCTGAAATTCAACAAAAAGATTAGCTTAGAATCAGGCACAGCACTGTACTTAGTGGCCATTATTAGCTTATCTGCCACAAAAGCTGAGGGACATAAACTGCCTGCTTAGTTGCGTAATATTATCAGTGCTGAGCCTGCAAGTCATGGCATGGTGCAGTGCAGAGGTGCCTTGGCTTCCTGGGCAGTATTAGAGCACAAAAGCAAGGGAACTCAGCACTTCAGCAAAAGGAATGTCAAACACTCTTCCACACCCAACTCTCCCATGTCACACCTTCCATGTGACCTTCCAGCAGCCGAAGGAGGCAGCAGGAGGAAAGCACCCAGGAGGCACAGAAAAAATGAGACTTGGCTACCAAGTTTCCTCTCTACTTCAATGATTATTTCCATGACAAAAATGTAAAGTGCCACTGATCATGCTGCTTCAGTGTTACCAGATGAACTGTTACACTTGCAATTTTTAGTTCTCAGGGCCTGCTCTGTGAGGGCTCAAACCCTGTAAGTACATAAGCAGTAGAGAAATACAGGGAGGTCCCAGCATAACAGACATTAAAAAAGAGGCTTGTAACGAGTCTCCCAAAGGCAGAGCACCTGGCTACAGCGATTCAGTTACTCAAAGCTGGGAAACACTTCACAGAAATACTGCGCATTTAACCTCTTTCTGCAATATGACAGTGGCACCTCCCCCGTTTTTTTTTTAAAACAGCCCAAGAATTACAGATGGAAAACAGTAAATAACAGTATCTTCATGGACATAAATTGAGACTGTCACTCTCCAAAGTTTGGAAAAACCTTTTATTTATGTGTTAGTTTATATGCACACATGTAATGATTTCAAGATAAAACATCACAAAATAAATCAAGAATGCAAGGATACTTAGTTTTAAATCTTTATCACACAAACCAATACTTATTTGATGGGTAATTTTCATTTGGGCTCACACTATACCAGTAGGAACACCTATCTCCTTTTGGTGTCTGACCAGCAAAGTAAGGAACCAGAAACAGTGTTTCGTGTAATTACTTATGACTCATGACAGTTTGAGGCTGTTTTTTAAAAATGTCCTGGCTCAACACTTTTGATAACACATTTTGAAGCCACAGTGAACTTTTTAAACACTCATGGTTTTTTTCCAGAGCTAGAGGTCAGTACACTGCCCAAAGTGAGAGGTGACAGTCTGCAGACATTCACTGTGAAGTCTGTTTTCCAGCAGATATTCCCTAGGCTTCAATGAGAATCAGGAAAGCAGCTAGGAAGGCCATGCCAAGACATCTGGACATCCTAGACAGAGTGGTGCTTCAAGTCTTACTCACTCAGCCACACCATCTCCAAGATGAAAGCTAAATTACTTCCTTGCATCCTCTACAGTGACAGTGTAAGTTCACGTCCCTTGCTGGGGTGCAGGAGTCAGAGACTTAGTCACCACAGCCCATGCTGTGAGTGAGCACCACCATGCCTCATGGGTGTGGAGCTGGGCACTGACCGAGCTGCTCCTTGGCAGGCTGAGCAGCACCTGGAGCTGGTGCCACAGCCTGAGGGCTGGAGTGGCTCCAGCAGCTCTCTCAGCCTCCTCAGCAGTGACTTAGTGTTCAAGGCCACATTGGATAAGGTCTTGAGCAGCCTGGTCTAGTGGGAGGTGTCCCTGCCCATGGGCAGAAGGGCTGCGATTAGGTGATCTTTAAGGTCCTTTCCAACCCTTAACATTCTATGACTCTATGACTGCCACAGCACTCTGAGGGGACAGACCCCTTGGGCTGTCTCTCTCTCCCTGCACAGTGGGCCCTGACAGGAAGGGCCTGCACCCAATCTGGGAAGCAGCCAAGAGTCTCCCAAGGAGCTATGCCCGGTCTCGATCACAGAATAGTTTGTGTTGGAAGGGACCTCTGGAGATCATCTAGTCCCCTGCCAAGCCCCTGTCAACCCCCCTGCCAAGGCAGAAGCACCTGGAGCAGGTGCACAGGAGTCCATTGAGGTATGTTTTGGATGCAGGAAGGGCCTGCACCCAATCTGGGAAGCAGCCAAGAGTCTCCCAAGGAGCTATGCCCGGTCTCGATCACAGAATAGTTTGTGTTGGAAGGGACCTCTGGAGATCATCTAGTCCCCTGCCAAGCCCCTGTCAACCCCCCTGCCAAGGCAGAAGCACCTGGAGCAGGTGCACAGGAGTCCATTGAGGTATGTTTTGGATGTCTCCAGAGAGGAAGACTCCATGCCTGGGCAGCGCAGCCTGTTTCTGTGCTCAGCCAACCAGCCTGGGGGCGGGAGGTGCTCCAGCAGCTCTCTCAGCCTCCTCAGCAGTGACTTAGTGTTCAAGGCCACATTGGATAAGGTCTTGAGCAGCCTGGTCTAGTGGGAGGTGTCCCTGCCCATGGGCAGAAGGGCTGCGATTAGGTGATCTTTAAGGTCCTTTCCAACCCTTAACATTCTATGACTCTATGACTGCCACAGCACTCTGAGGGGACAGACCCCTTGGGCTGTCTCTCTCTCCCTGCACAGTGGGCCCTGACAGGAAGGGCCTGCACCCAATCTGGGAAGCAGCCAAGAGTTTCCCAAGGAGCTATGCCCGGTCTCGATCACAGAATAGTTTGTGTTGGAAGGGACCTCTGGAGATCATCTAGTCCCCTGCCAAGCCCCTGTCAACCCCCCTGCCAAGGCAGAAGCACCTGGAGCAGGTGCACAGGAGTCCATTGAGGTATGTTTTGGATGTCTCCAGAGAGGAAGACTCCATGACCTCCCTGGGCAGCCTGTTTCTGTGCTCAGCCAACCTCAATGTAAAGAAATTCTTCGTCATGTTGAGGTGGAACTTCTTGTGTTTTAGTTCATAGCCGTTACTCCTTGTCCTACTGCTGGGCACCACTGAAGGCAGTCTGGCACCATCCTCTTGACACCCACTTGTGAGATATTTGTCTGTATTGATGAGATCCCCTTGATACCAAAGGATTAGCCTAGAAATAGAGGACTGTGCTCTTAGACAACAATTAAAACAAAGTGTATTAGAGAACTGTGCTCTTGGACAATTAAAACAAAGTGTACAGGACATGATAGCTGGGTTAGAAATGGGGGATTGTATGTTTCGGATAATAATTAAAACCAGATGTATAAAACGTGCTTATTGTGCTAGTGTTCTAGGGAGATAACGAGACAGGCACAAGCTCAGGCAGTTAATTCAAAATGTTTAATTCTGCCTACGTACATGCATACTTTTGCAAAAAGGATACAGGTCTACCTACAAGAATAAAGAAAGGTTATGTCTTTAACAGTTACAAGGACATATCGACCCCAAGAGTGATAAGACCAATGCAGAAACCCATGCTGGGTTGGTAGGTGCAGAATCTTAGTGGATGCCCCCATGGAGGCAACGTGGTCCTCGGTGTTCTGGTGAGCCTCTCCCCCAGCCAGTGAGCACAGCCTTATATAGCATAATTTTGCTCTGTCATTCTGTCATGTGTGGTACCATCCTACCACACAACAGGATGAGGCGAGTCTGAATTTTGGTGCCAGACTGCCTCTGGTCATGTACGTTCCATGGTTCTGTGCATGTGTGTGGAGCCTCTGGGGGTGGTTACATCCTCTCTCTTCCTTATCATCACCTCTAAGTATCCTTGACTGACTGCTTTCCTTGACTGGCTGCTTGGCAGTCAGTCAAGGAGCAAATGTGCTTACACAACACAGTTCTTCCCCTTTCTCCTTGACTAGAGTTCCCTTATCACAGCTGACTTCAACATTAGACAATACTCCCTTTTCACTCCTGCCCACAGACCAGCTGCAGGGAAGTCCACCCTAAGTGAGCCAAAAGATAACACCCAAAAGCTGATTTCTGTTCTTTTATATTCTGTTTAACATAGCCTGCTGCAGACCATCTCCATTTATAAGTATCATCAGACACAGCTAGAAAAGGGGGAACTGTGTGCTTACAGGGCAGGAATCAGAAGATGTATGGATGGAACCAGAAGATAGAAGAACAAAGATACTATTACTTTACTCCGCTCTCGTGAGACCCCACCTGGAATACTGCGTGCAGTTCTGGTGCCCTCAACATAAGAAGGATATGCAACTGTTGTAGCAAGTCCAGAGGTGGCCATGAAGTTGATAAGAGGACTGGAGTATCTTCCCTTTGAGGACAGGCTGAGGAAGTTGGGGCAGTTCAGCCTGGAGAAGAGAAGGTTGTGTGGAGACCTCACAGCAGCCTTTCAATATCTGAAGGGCCTACAGGGAAGCTGGAGAAGGACTCTTTGTTAGGAACTGCAGTGTTAGAAGAAGGGGTAAGGGATTCATGGTGAAGGAAGGGAAATTTAGGCTAGGTACTGGGAAAAAGTAGAGGGTGGTAAGATACTGGAACAGGTTGCCCAGGGAGGTTGTGGATGCCCCAACACCAACAGTGTTGAAAGCCAGGCAGGATAAAGCCTTGAGCAACCTGGTCTGGTGGGGAGGTGTGGTGGGTGGGTGGGGTGAGACTAGATGATCTGTAAGGT
>NW_008685171.1:7896-34428 GCF_000695815.1 Acanthisitta chloris | reverse complement strand
AGTTGTCTGAGGTCCCTGGAAAAGCACTCCCAAAGCCTCCTCTGCAAAGCTGCTTTCTAACTGGTCTGTCCATAGCCTGTACTGGTGCATGGAGTTGTTTCTCCCCAGGTGCTGAGTTTAGCATTTCCCTTTGTTGGTCTTCATGAGGTTTCTGTTGGCCCATTTCTACAGGCTGACTGTGGCCCTCCAGGCAGCATATGGTGCAAAATGCCAGAACTTACTCCTTCACAGCAATAACTTTTGCCATGGGAGAAGAGAGGTGGCAAAGTGTGGGGATCAGCCTGGCTGCTCTCAGCAAGGCTCCAGCATGTCTCAGCTAGCCAGGGGAGATGTGTTGGGACTTGTGTGGGAGGAGTAGGCGTGGAAATGGTTAGTTAAACACAAAGTGCCTGCGTGCTGGCTCAGCAGGCACGAGTTAGGATGTTGCTGGGGGAGAAGACATGTAACTGATTGTTGTGCCTTAGGTTAACCAATTAGTGCACACCTAATGTACAGAATAAGCCAATCAGCAGAGAAGAGGGGAAGGTATTTAATAACAATATTTCCTCTCAGCACCTTTGCAGCAAAATAGAAGTTCTGATTTTTCAGCCTGTTTCCACTGCTGGCAGGTATGCAAACACAAGGTGGTAAAAACAAGTTCCCTTTAGTTACACCTGAAGTCCCCACACCCCCACCTATCCTTGGCCCAGTCTGCTTCCCAGAGGGAGAGGGAGAGGGAGAGGGAGAGGGGAGGATAAATCCTTCTGACATAGGAGTATGACATATCTGTTAAAACAGATATAGCTTCCCTATCAGACATACAGGAGTAATGAAGAGCAAGGAGGAAATAACACCTTTCACTGATGGGGCTGGAGGCAGAAAAAATAATACTGTTTCTTTTCAGCCTTACTAAAGCCAGTTATATCTATGTAAGCTCATTTAAGGACATCCATTTAAATAACATTGACATTATTTGTGTGTACACAGACCTTCAAAATAAACTTTGGCTAAATACAGCAGGTAGACTGGAGTGTCAAAGGAGGAAAAAAAGCAAACATTCCTTTTAATTGGGATCTGAGTGTCCAGCTCTAAGGCACTTCTGAAAACCCTCACCTCAGAGCAGCCAGCCCTGGCCAGCTGGCTGATCAGCTGCTCCAGCCCTTGGGCAGCAAATCTTCAAGGAACACCTCTGCCATGGGTGTTTGTATAAAATGCTGGCTTAATTTTCAATGCACATGTTTCAGGGAAAGTTGTGGGCAAGCTTATGACTTAAAAAAGTAGAAACTGCAGCCCTTTGACAGATGAGTTGGGTAATTAAAGGTGACAGGGCTCTAAAGTGGAAGGGTGGGGGCTAAGTGCCAAAAAGTAAATAGAAATCTTAATGGCAAAGTGTGGGTGACATATATGTTTTAATGAATGCTGTGTTGAGTAAAGCATCTAGATGGGCACCAAGAAAAAACCCTCTTTGCCTGGTCAGTGTGTATCACATGCCTTAGAACAGTCACAAGTGTGACAGACCATTGGCAAAACAAAAAAAAAAAATCAACCAAAAATATGTTGTCAGTTATGCAGGTTTATAATGCTCATAGAATTATAGAATTTTAGGGGTTGGAATGGATGTTACAGATCACTGAGTCCCAATCCCCTGCCCTGGGCAGGGACACCTCCCACCAGATCAGGGTGCTCAAGGTTTCACCCAACCTGGCTGTGAACACTGCCAGGGTTGGGGCAGCCACAGCCTCCCTGGGCAACCTGGGCCAGTGTCTCACCACTCTCATGGAGCAAAACTTCTTGTTAATATCCAGCCTAAATTTCCCCTCTTTCAATTTGTACCCATGATAACCATGATAAAAGTCTATTCTTACAGAGAATAGTTTAGCTTCTAAAAAGAAAAAGAAATAAGGTGAACAATTAGAGTTCTTGGCATGTCTCAGCAAAATGATTAAACCAATTGGTATAATACCACACACACACTGCATTTCAGATGTTTGTTGCAACCACAAGGATTTCAGGACACAGAGCATCACTGTTGTTTAAGCACTGCTTGGGAAGCACAGATTTAGGCCACTTGTGTCTATAAACATTTTAAAATGTAATAGTTTGCATATGCTGTGATGATAGACTGCAGCAACTGCTGGACAAGTATTGGAAAGGGTTTTTTTTACACTGAATAATTCTACACTGTGAAAATGTTCAGAATGAAGTCATTGCTGAAAGTGAGAAGCAAGCAGAAGTTCTAAGTGCTGGATGCACACCCACTGCAGTCAGCCATTAATGGATAAATAAGTACCTAGGATGGCTAAAGGAGATTTAAGTATCATAATATATGTTATAGAGGTGATCTGTGATAAATTCGCTGACGATTTTATATCAGGAAGTCAAAAGAAGTAAAATATGTTCCAATTTCATTCAAAAAATAATTAAAAGCTTGCCTGGATGTCATGGTTTAATCCCAGCAGCCACCAAACACCACACAGCCACTTGCTCACAGGATAGGGGAGAGAATCAGAAGGGTAAAAGTTAGAAAAACTAATGGGTTGAGATAAAGACAGTTGAATAGGGAAAGCAAAAGCTGCACACACAAGCAAAGCAAAACAAGGAATTAATTCACTGCTCCCCACGGAGGAGGTGTTCAGCACCTCCAGGAGAGCAGGGCCCATCATATGTAATGGTTTCTTGGGAAGACTAATACCATCACTCCAAATGTCCTCCCTTTCCTACTTCTTCCTCCCACTTCATACACTGAGCATGATGTCCTATGGTATGGAATATCCCTTTGGTCAGTTTGGGTCACCTGTCCCAGCTGTGTCTCCTCTCAGTCTCCCATGCACCCACAACTCCCTTGCCATTGTGGCAGTATGGAAAGCAGCAAAGGCCTTGGCTCTGTGTGAGCTCTGCTCAGCAATAGCAAAAACATCTCTGCATTATCAACCCTGTGCTCTGCACAAATCCCAAATATAGCCCCATCCTAGCCACTGGGAAGAAAGTTAACTCTAATTCAGCCCAAACCAGCACAGTGGAATATCCTTCGAGCAAAAGAAAAACAAGAATGGCTCTATACAAATACATATTGTAACTGGTGACTCTGTAAGTAATGTGACAGCTTCATAGTATTCAAAAAGAAGACAAATGCTAAAAAGTAGTGAAGAAATAGCTTATCACTGTACTGGTATTAGAAGTATTGATCCATATTACAGTGTCAGTCAGTACCTCCCAACGGTGGTTGAGGGATTCCTTTAAACATGAGATTTGCTTGCTGTCATTTAGTTCAGATAAATCATGCACAGGAGTTTTGTTAAAAGCATCTTCAAAGAACCAAAATTAAATAGAAAACTGGTCATTTAGGGAATGTCACTGGGTTATGGCTTTCTTCAATATTGAAAAGTGCCTTGGAGAGCAAAAGAATACATCCTCTCAAACAGCAGTTTTGGAAATAAAGGGTGGTTCCTGAGAGTTGCTGTTAATTCATCTATTTCAATGGATTTCACAGATACTTAGCACCTCTGAGGCTTGGGCTCAAAAATGTGGCTGGTTCCTTAGCTTATGGTCAGGAATCAGAGCAGTAACTTTCCATTAGGGCTTGCTTGGTACTTGACATCAACTTTTCTTTTTAACATGCAGCCTGTGCACTTGCATTTTATCTTCACTAAGCCTTAAAACCCACTCAAAGCAGAAGCTCTAGAGCAAAGGGAGAGTTAAGAGGGAAGAAGCAATTAGATTAAGAGGAAAATCTTTTGTTAGTTATGCAAGGAAGAGTTCAGTTTCTTACACCCTCAGCCAGCATAAATCATTGTTGTTCCAAAAGTGGTGAGGGAGCTGCCAAATTAAAGCTCTTCAAAGTCCTACCCTTTCCTTTTTCTTCTTTAAAAGAGTGATAATGTACCTGAAAGAGCTGAAGGGATAATGCTTGGGTTTTACTGTCACAATATACCTACTTCATGCTACATCCTGGCCTAATTTCCCATATAAAATCAGTTTATTTGGCCCAGAAAAATCACCATAATTTCAGGGGGAGTTGTGGCAGTTCAACAGAAGTGGAAGTGCCTGTACTCCTGCCCTTCTGCTCACTGCTGGCATTTGGGGTGGGAAATGGGCAAAGGGAAAGGGCAATGCTTGCACAGGGCATATGCTGCAGCAATCACCAGCCTGAGCTTCTCTGAGTGTGAGGCTACCAGCCAGCAAAGCAAAGTCAAAGCACCTCTGTTTAGCACAGGCTCCTGCCTTGCAAAGGTGCTCCTCATGCCTGGAGTATTTCTAAAGGAGAACTTCATTCCCATTCCCCTAATAAATCCTGTACGGTGAAAGTGTGAGGATTTCACTCAAGAGATTCATATGCAGCAGCAAGAAGTGTTTTACCAATTAACATGATAGTGCCAGGCCTAAATAGCTTCTGTTGTTTACAGATGGGCTGTCAAGACTGTCACTGGTGTATGACTATTTTTAATAGAGGCATAATCAATTAAATTGACTACATGTGTTCAAAACTGCCATGAGAAGCCTATTATACAAATACAGAACATTAGAAAAATCCCTTTACAGGAGTTACTCACAGAGAACCAAAATAAATTACAGAGTACCATGTGCTGTGAGGATATTATTCATTCATGACAACATGACTTTGCCTTTGATGAACCCTACAGTGTACAAAGGGAGCCACTGAAAAGTTACATGTGGCAGCATGGTAGGGACTGGTGTCGACAGTGAAAATAGAGTAACCATTAAAAGGTATCTCAACTGCAACTGCATCTGTCACAAACAGCCTTGGTGGGATTGGTGGAAACTCCAGGAGAAAGAAAATACTTGGGCTGTACTAAACCATCTGTGGGAGCCATGTGTTTTGCAATAGCTGATTTTTAGTCAGAACCAGGAAACTCTGTCAAGTACAAATGCTAAGGCAGCCAACACAGAGACAAGGCAGCAACTCTGGGATTTACATCACAGGGTAACATGGTTCAGCTGGAATATGCTCTGCTGAGCCTCCTGATGTCCACATATGTGAGATGTGATCAGGTGGTATCTGAGTGCCTTTCTTCTCCACTGTGGCCAGATATTTTAGGTCTTGATTTAGATCCTGTTGGCCTTTTTCCTCAAACAGGTGGATGGATTAGGATGATTAGCTAAAAGAAACCATAAATATGAATGCATTAGGGAGAGATCACAGTAACATACATTGTAAAACCTCAATTTAAGCCCCGATTAGACAAAACTTATCATAGAATCATAGAATCAACCAGGTTGGAAAAGACCTCCAAGATCATCAAGTCCAACCCTACTGTGCTTACTAGAATATGGCACTAAGTGCCACATCCAGTCTCAGCTTGAAAACCTCCAGGGATGGGGAATCCACCACCTCCCTGGGCAGCACATTCCAATGCCTGAGCACTCTCTCCACAAAAAATCTCTTCCTAATATCCAACCTAACCCTCCCCTGGCAGAGCTTGAGTCTGTGCCCTCTTGTCCTGCTGCTGGTTGCCTGGGAGAAGAGACCAACCCCCACCTGACTCCAACCTCCTGTCAGGGAGTTGCAGAGGGTGAGAAGGTCTCCCCTGAGCCTCCTCTTCTCCAGGCTGAACACCCCCAGCTCCCTCAGCCTCTCCTCATGGCACTTGTGCTCAAGATATGTTGTCTCACTCACTGGCTAAGAAGCTGACTGAAATATCCCTATTATAATATTCCCTTCCAAAGGAAGGATAGATGTGCAGAGGAAGGATGGAGATAGAGGAGAAACACATGCAAAGAGTTTGTCCTGACATGCCATCAGGACTCTTTTTTTCATTGCAGACCTGAGATACAGAAAATGCTTCTTGGTCCCAGAGCATGTTGGTACCTATAGTCAAGCCTATATTCCAGTACTGCAGAGACTCTCCAGTCTATACACAAGGCAGTCTTACTCAGCACTAACTCCACTACTTTGCAGTCAGGAAGATCACAGTTTTCCATGTGCTTGACTCTCCCTTGGTCTCCATGAAGCGCAAGGAATTTATAACAGACACATCATTTGTCATGAATTGCTGCTGTGAAGGTACCCACAGACACTTCCTCTGCAGGCTGGAGGCTGCTCAAGGCACACATTAGCTAGGCAATCTGAGTAAGAGCTCTGCATCTGGGGATGATTTATGAGTAGTTCATAATGAATGTTTTAAATCCAACCCATTTTTATTTCATATATGTGTCTAACCATGGAGTGAGGTTTTGTGACCCTTGGTTGGTCAAGCAGGGCTCTTTGAAACTCGTTGTCTGCACCAGGTCTTAATCCAAAACCCCTTTTCCTTTAGTAGTCTGCAAGGCTCACTTAGAACATGGTGATTCTGGACTAACTCCTGTCATCAGTTTTAATCACTGGAATATCTGGGAGCCATACAAACACAGCCTGTGAAGAGAATGGAAGTGGACCTGCCTTGAAAGCTAAGTAAATCTTCATGAGAAGTGTGAAGGTTCAAGTGTCTCAAGTTTCTTCTCAGATGTGGCTGCAAATCTGCTCTCCAAGGTTCAACATTCTCCAGAGTATCAAATGGATCATGTCCCTGCTCTGCTATCAAGTAAGCCACACCACAAGGGTTATGAGTGACTATTTAAAGATTAGTCACCAGGGAAGGCCCAGACTTAGTAAAGAAGACAAAAATGGATCTTACATCATATGCTAAAAATGGCCAAAACTTTACCTTCAGAAAATCACACTAAGGGAAAACATTAATAAAGTATATTGATTCTGTCATATATATGCACCTGTCAGTGATCACCACCTCTGTTTTACTTGGATGTAGACCAAGACATCTTTCATGTACAATCTAAGGGTAATGGAATGGAATGGAAATTAGGAAAGAGCCCTTAATATAGACTAGAGCAATTTTTCTACTGTGTTCCTTTGCACCTAATATAAGGAGATATAAAATCCCAGAATAATTGTTTAATTGTAAGAGAGGAGTCCAGACTTCATTCCAGACAGGATAACTAAATCTTGTAGTCACATGTGAATGCAGAAAGGAGATTATATCAGTTATGCATATGAGTAATTTAATATGGAACAAAATATGTGAGCAAGCAATTGTGGGGGGAGATGAAAAGTCACATTGCATAAAAGTGCCCAGCATTACTTTGGGAATTAGCAATGCTGTGTGTCATTCAACTGTCGGAAAGAATCAAGAATGTCACTGTGACAAATTCTTCATATGGCATTGCAGAAGGTTCTGCTGTTCTTGAGATTAATTCAGATGGCTTCTAGTGAGAATGAGCCATATAGCAGCAAGAGGTTTGCAAGGCAGAACCATTCAGAAATCTACATTTAATGTGAAATAACTATTCCAGTGCAGAATCCTGAACATGCAGAATACCAAACCTTTGTCAGCGAGCCTAGATATGATGGCAAAGCAATTAACATGTGCAGAATTCATACATTTAAAATTCTGTGTTGCTTTTTGGTTTCAATAAGTGTTATTCAATGGTAGAAGAGAAATAAATCAGGAGGTCTCACTGCTCAGTAATAGAGAGAAGGAATTGCATTTTCTTCCTGACAATATGCAACGTGTACATGTGGGGGCACATATGAACTATGCTAAATTTTCCTCCCAAAATCTTTCCTTCTTATCATGCAAAGAATGAAAACCAAAGGAATTACTGTAGTGCTAAACCAGAGAATATTATTAGAATCTCAATTGCATTCAACTAAGACCACCACTGAGGAGAAAGACCTGAGAGTGACAGTGGACAAGAAGCTCCCCAGGAATCCTGGGCTGCATCCAAAGGAGTGTGAGCAGCAGGTCAAAAGAATTGATTCTTCCCCTCTACTCTGCTCTTGTGAGACCCACCTGGAATACTGCACACAGTTCTGGTGTCCTCAACATAAGAAGGACATGGAACTGTTGGAGCAAGTCCAGAGGAGGCTACAAAGTTGATAAGAGGACTGGAGCATCTCCCCTGTGAGGACAGGCTGAGGGAGTTGGGGCTGTTCAGCCTGGAGAAGAGAAGGTTGTGTGGAGACCTCAGAGCAACCTTTCAGTATCTGAAGGGGCTACAAGGAGCTGGAGAGGGACTCTGTGTTAGGAACTGCAGTGGTAGGACAAGGGGCAATGAGTTCAAACTGAAGGAGGGAAATTCTGGGTTTGATGTGAGGAAAAAGTTTTTCCCTGTGAGGGTGTTGAGACACTGTCCCAGGTTGCCCAGGAGGCTGTGGCTGCCCCAACCCTGGCAGTGTTCACAGTCAGGTTGGATGAGCCTTGAGCAACCTGCTCTGGTGGGAGGTGTCCCTGCCCAGGGCAGGGAGTTGGGGCTAGATAATCTGTAAGGTCCATTCCAACGCTTGAATTCTATGATTCTATGAACTGTTGACAAAAGATGGAGGGGAATTATTAAGAGTGTTTTAATTTTTTTCCCCATCATTTCCACTCTGAGTGTTTTCAACCATGAATTTAAATGGAAGGTCACAGAAGTCCTGCAAAAATATCATTAATAGCATTCAATTTCTTTTTGGAGAAGCTCTATCTGAAATTGAGTGAGACACATATAGTAACACAGCAAACCTTGACACAGAAGATTTGAATGTCTGTATAAATATTCTGGGAAGGAAGACATTGGAAACATCAGCTGTCAACATTAAGGCATGACCTTTGGCACCATAGCACATCATTATCCGTTGCCTCTAAGACAGCTGAGAAATGAAAGTTTATTATAATGATAATGCATTAAAATAAACTGACAAAGTTATATAAAACAGTGGAAAATACTGAACGTGAATGAAATCTCATAATGTCTTTCTTATATAAAACAGTGGAAAATACTGAACATGAATGAAATCTCATGATGTCTTTTAACTCAATTTGTCCATGGTAAACATAAAGGTCAAGGGGCAGTTTAAACACTTCCACTTACTGGGAGTTTTGTCTGCCATATGTAGTCTCACTGCTTATTAAATATGCATAGAAGTGGCTGATTCCAGCTGAAGTGATATTCTTTGTCTAGAGAGATTGTTGCAGCATCTATTCCCTAAAGCAAATCAAACAATTTTTCAAATGTTATTGAGTTTTTATCACAAATTTATTTGTTGTCTGTGTAGGCACGAGGACAGAATAATGTTTTCATTTTTTATTTGTTCTGTTATCCAACTAATGTCTTTACTCACTTGCAAATGTCAGTCATGACCAATTTGTTCACTGATGAGACTAATCAAGGATACAGTCACTAACGAAGATGATCTTGCTGATCTATGCTGTCTGGTTATATTACAGCTCAAAATGCAGTTTTAGTTTTAGAGTTTGTGTTGAGGATAAATCACACACACAACAGCAGCTGTCATTTTGAACTATAGTTTTACAGGAGGTCTTTATCTAGCAATTGTTTCAATAGGCATAATAATTAAAGTCATGGATTCACCAGTACAGCCAGGAGAGTTGCTGAGTCTACAAAAATAGAAGCTAGGAAGGAAGAGATGTTATTAATTAGTGTCTTTCCTTAAACTCTCCAAGGCAGAATGAGCCATTTCCTTAATAACCACCAATATTTTTCATAAAACCTTTCCTACTGTGTTTTGGGGCTATGTCAGGCTGTGTCCACTCCTAAAATTCTATCTCAGCTAGAACTAATTTCACTCTAAACTCTCTGAAAAGTGCCCTGTGTCTTTGGTGAAACACAGAAGGGTCCTTGAAATAAATCCATTCTAGCAGCTATGGTTTTGTCTACTAATGAAGAAGATTATGACCATATGGTGCATCCAGATTGTATGTGGAAACAGTATTAATTCCAGAAAATCGATGTTATGCTCCTGATCACTGTAAATGTAAGAAAAAAATATATACATGCATAAATTTACAGTAGCTGTAGGAAGAGGTTTCCCAGTTGATGTGTAATAAATATAACATGCTTATTTCAGGGGAAGGGGAGATGCACAGTCCTCTTGTCAATCAAAAGTGAAATCAGAGAATTTCTGGCCACTTGCTAGTTCTGAATCACAAGTCAAGTGGAATTATGCCTGGTTTCAATATTCTGTGGGAGCACTCAAAGCTGCTAATTTTTACAAGTCTCCCTGTTAATTGCTGCAAAGACAAACTTTGGCTGAATTGTGTGTGGGAAAGAAATGATCCCTTTTTAGAGTTGCTAGGCCATTACTCTCCCGATGATACGAGGATGGACACTAGAGGATGGACACTGCTCAGTGGACACAGAAGCATGTCATGTCCATTTCCTACTGTACATACTGAAGAAGAAAAGGCATAGGACTCAGTTTTGTGAAACTGTGGAATAGAAGCACCACAGAATGTGCCTTTTGACCATCATGGATGGGCCTTTTGGATCTGTCTGAAAGAAAGTGATGGTCGTAAGTCCTGCAGTTGCTTCACTACATGCCTGAGCCATTGGTACCATGCAGACAATTCTGCTGAGTATTTAGTGGATTCATTAGCATCAGAATGAACCTTTTGTCCCTAAATAAGAGAGGACTTCCTGGCAATGCTGCTAGCAACATTATTCTAAGTTGGTACATTCATGTCTGCAGGCTGACTTAATGGGGCCAGACACAGAAACAAAAGCTAGCTAATGTTAGAATTCATTTTCCACTATTTTCCTCCTCATGTTGCCAGACAGAAAGTGTAGAAATTGAGTGGAAAGGAGAGGGAGAGTTTGAAGGGACCATCTGTCTCAGTCTTGGCCTCCAAATTTGCTCTACAGAAGATACTGAATGCAAAACTGAATGCCCAAAGTTTGTTCCATATTCTCCTACTCATAGCAATTTATTTTAATTTTCAAGTTTCACCTCTGTTTCTCTTGCATTTCGTTTTCTGTACATTTTAGCTTCAGAATATAATTTTCTTGCTAACCCAGTCCTTTTCTAGATATTTCCTGGGGAATTTTATTTCTTCTTTGCTATCTCATCCCTCTTGTAAAAACTTATAGTACTGCACTGTAGACCTAACACAATTCTGTCTCCTTCCTAATGAAAACTTTGAGTTTAATTCCCATCAGCCTTATAAACTAACTAACTCTCTTCTTTACACTTATACTTAGAAAGTCATACACTGTTTTGTCTTAAGTTTTCTAGCTTTCAGTAAAAAAATCAGAATCTGTCTCATTTACTCACTCCAGGAATATTTTCTATGAGCATTTATTCTGTGGTTTTTTGCTGTTCATGAAATCCAAATCTAAAATAGCATTACTGTTTCACTGACCATTTTTCAAAAGGTTTGCTAAATATAATATTCCAGATGTCTGGGTCCTACCACATTTGGTACTTTGTGTGGTTTGGGGGGGGATTTTGTGGGTTTGGTTTGGTTTTGCCCCCCTCCAGCATGTGTTTGAGAAGCTGAAATTTCCTCTCTCTCTCTGTATATGTATACCATATCTTTGTATGTATTTCCCTCATTATTAGCAAGATCCATATCCATCCCTGAGAAGTCTGTAATACTGGTTTTATCATCCTTCTTAGGGGTAATCCTTATAAGAAAAGATTTCATTTTACTCTTGTTGCCACGGTGCAATTCATTCCATTAAAGATACACAGCACAACCACCTCCCTCATTTCTCTTCTCTGAATGTATGAATGTTTTCATTCCAGTTAACCCTACTTTTCCTCCATTTTTCCACTTTTCCCACAATGTCTGGTTTCACAACCTGTCCAAGAATTTCAGTCTCTTTGCAAACCTAAAACAAGCATTTCAGTGATTTCCACCAAGACAAAATCATATTCCCAGGTAGAATATGAGACCTGGACAGGCTGGAGAGATGAGCAGAGAAGAACCAACTGAAATTCAACAAGGGCAAGTGCAGGTCCTGCCACTGGGGAGAAATAAACCCAAGCACCAGGACAGGTTGGCACTGACCTGTTGGTGCAGCCACACCTCAAGTGCTGTGTGCAGTTGAGGGTGCCACAATATAAGAAAGATATTAAGCTATTAGTGAACACCCAAAGGAGAACTATGAAGATGGTGAAGGGTCTAGAGGGGAAGTTGCATGAGGAACAACTGAGGTCACTTAGTCTGTTCAGCCTAGAGAAGAGGAGACAAAGGGAAGACCTGATCATGGTCTACAACTTCCAGAGTGGCAGTGGAGGGGCAGTCACTCATCTGTTTTCTCTGGTCGCCAGTGTCAGGACCCAAGGGAATGGCATGAAGTTGTGACAGGGGAGGTTTAGGTTGGATATAGGAAATATTTCTTCACCCAGAGTGTGTTTGGGCACTGGAACAGCTCCCTGAGGACGTGGTCTGAGCCCCAAGGCTGACAGAGCTCCAGAGGTGTTTGGCCATTGCTCTCAGGCACAGGGTGTGATTGTCAGGGATGTCCTGTGCAGGGCCAGGGGTTGGGATAGATGATCCTTGTGAGTGTCTTTCAGCTCAGGATATTCTCTGATCCTATGATTCTTGCCATCCCACTACATCATGCTGCTCAATTTTTTCCTTAACAGAATGAGACTGCTCTGGTTCTTGTGTTCTCTTGCACATAGGTATTTTCCTCAAAGACATGTGATGCCAATGGCACCCTTACTTCTATACAGATTTTCCTTTTGGGTCCTTTTGCATACCAGGTATCTGTAAACCTCTGTCAGGAAATGTCTAGAGAACCAGCTCTAAAATAAGGCCAATCTTACAGCTCCAACATCCATGGCCATAACTGATATTTCCCTCACTAGTGCTTTAGCTACCTTCTCCATCTACCTTAAAATTTCCTAATATAATAAGAAAACCAAATCCTATCTTTCTCTATGACTCTCCTAACTCATAAGCAAACTAATGGTTCCTGCCCCATCTGCTTTCTAATCCTTCAGTTTCTGCAAGCTCAAAAAAGAAATGAAAAATAAAAGATCACTTACTCTCCCACAATCATCACCAAAATGTACTAAAAAATAGAAACTCATATTAAATGAAATTAAAGTGCCACTAGCAAAATCTTCCTCAACAACAAGATTACAGGTTCTGCCTTAGCTGACAAAATTCATGGCAACTAGCCATGATTTTTTAGAGTAAGCAGAACAACTGAGCATTGCAGGTTGAAGAAAAAGCATAGAGCAGTTTAGCCATTCTTGTAATATGGCACAGTAACAAAAACCTGCATATGATCTGAGTCTCAACTCTGAAGCTTTACCTTATGGAACAAAGGCAAATGTTTTTATCCTCTGGTTGTGTAATACAGTATCCTGTGTGGTTCTGAGAATGTCATTATTCGACAGGTATTCATAGTAGGAAGGCATTTTTTTAAGGAGCAGAAGAAAATTATCCAAGATTAGAGGAATTCTTACACATCAAACATCTTAAAATACCTAAATCTGTACTTCCCTACCCAATGATGATGACCCATGAAGGTTCCATAACAGCAGGAGATAAATAGAAATCTTGGGATAAACTGAAATTTGAATCCATTTAATAAGGAGACATCGCCTTTATTTCACCCTGATCACAGCTACATGTTATGGGAAGACTAATGCCAAATATAAAAAATAGTGGGCTCATATTGATTTAGAGTTTAAGAGTATTTCATCAATGTAACAGTAGGAAAATCGTTCCTTTAAAATCGATGCTTCAGTAAGCTACTGAATATCAAGCTTTTGTCTTTCAAGATTTAATGGGGAAAATCCACTTATCCCTTTGATCAATCGTGGATGACTTAGTCTTTTTTTTGTTGTTGAAGTCTTTGAAAACCCATCTGTATAACTTCCATTATGCTGTTAATACCTTCCAGACTTTAAACAGATTGTGGGGGAAAAAAAGAAAAAAAAAAAAGAGGAAGATTTCTTTCAGTCCTCAGTACCATCAAATGCACTGTGCTGTTTAGTAAGAGCTTAAGAAAATTAACTGGGAGGACTTTGTGAATCACAGTCAAATAACATGGCATTACTATATTTTAAAATTATAATCTTGAGTTCAGTATTTGTCACCTTGCAATTTTTGTAAGATTGTTTTAGAATAATACAGGAAGATCTCTTCTCTGTTAAGAAGATTAGAGCTTTAAACATTCTTCCTGCTACAGTGAACCAAAGATACTTAGGATGACAACACTGGCTTTGCTGGCCTCCAGTTTGTTCTTTGCCCTTCCATCCCATGAGACAGGAAATTAGTTGTACCACTCTTAAACCTAAGATGGTTTGGGGTATTTTTCTAAATAAAAGAAAACAATCTCTATGAAATAGTCAGCATTTTTAGGACAGCTGAAAATAAAAGAGAACTTCAGAAAGGAGAAGTTAGGCAACAAAACTCATCACAAATAAGTGAACATGACCTACCCAGTGTCATTTTGCAAGCACAAGAAATTGCAAGACATGGACTTTACTGGCTGTGTCTGTCTGCAGCCCTGAGAGACTGTGCATGGCCCCTGTGAAAAACTGCCTGGGCTATGCTGTTTGTGGCTTTGAAACCTAAGGCTATACTGATGTGCTAGCTAAATAAATTAAAGCTAACTCAGCAGCATCTGAAAAGATACCAGGAGTCCTCAAATGATAGTGCTGATATGTCCTAGATTAAGAGATGAAAGAAGTGGGATTAATTCGATATTATGTGAGGGCAACAATATTTGGATGTTCCAGCTCTGTAAGTACAGTGACCTAGCAAAAACAGAACTGCATAAAAAACCACATGTAGAAAATAGCCAAACAGACAGTGTGTCTTAAATAAAATAAGCTGACTAAAAGGTGACTATGAGAAGTCTAAGATTGGTAGACCCCAGCCTTCAAACCAGATATTAAAACAAAGAGGAAAAGGAAGGGATGTGGTGGATTCACCATCCCTGGAGGTTTTCAAGATGAGACTGGAGTCTCATCCATGGCACTTAGTGCCATGGTCTAGTAACCACAGTAGGGTTGGACTTGATGGTCTTGGAGGTCTTTTTGAACCCAGTTGATTAGATGATTCTATGAAAATACCTGAGAAGGAAAAAGTGTTTCTTTAATGGTGACCTGGGACAACACTAGCAGCCTCTGATTGCCTTAAACTCGCTCCTTTCCTTCTTTGTTTTCATAGGAAATTTGTCAATGTGGGAACTAAGTGGAAACTTGAGTAAAGTCCTTGAGGTATGGCCCCTGGAAAAGACAGTATCAGTGCTAGCAGACGTGAGTGAATTATCCACTGCTAAACAGAGATGAAGGACTTTATCTGCTTATTATGGGCAAGTACTGATAAATGATTGTGCAATTAAAATGGAAATTGAGTCCCGAGCTGCACTGGGTGGGGTGTGAGGAGACTGAGGTGCTGAGAGTCCTCAGGCTCCAGTGACAGGCACAAGGTTAGACATCTGTTCCAGCTCTCAGCATCCGAGTCAATCATCTGATCATCCTCCCCCATATAAATTCCTCCATCACATGCTTTGAGACCTACATCCAGGCAAGGAGCAAAGTGTTACCAGCACCAAGAAGTTCACCAGGTGGCCTTAAAATCTGCTAATTCAGTTCCCCTGGTGTAGTGACCAGATAGCAGCACTAATTCTGGGGAGCCCATTTCAGATTTATCTCAGGAACACAGTCAGTCTCCATTTGTGTACTAAAACAAAGGAAAATGGAAGTTTGAGAGGAAATTTATGGTAAAATAAAATTAGTAAGTGCTTGATATAAATAAAGTATTGTAATAATATTGTTATAGCAGTGACAGTCTAAGTATATAAGCCACGCTAGGTTTACAGAGGTAATAGCTTTTGCTGGACCAGTGAGGTCATTGGAAACAAAAACAGAGAACCTTTCAAGCCCTTTTTCACTTTGAAGTTTGGTAATTGTCACATAAATTGAACCATAGCAAAAATAATTAAACGAGCTATGTTTGGGAAATTGGTCTCATCAATCATTAACAAGAGTTACCAAAAATAAGTACTCTTCATAGGTTGGAAGAAGGGAAGCTGTAGAAATAGTCTAGCACTGCTTAGAAGCTGCTGACACGCTCCAGAAATCCTTAATAACTAAATTGATTTAACCCCCAAATTCAATCCAGCTGAAAGCCTAGTTTGTAAAGCTTTGATTCATAGAACAGAATCACAGAAGCATCAAGGTTGGAGGAGACCTCTAAGATCATTGAGTCCAAGCATTAACCTGTCACTGCTGGAACCCCTAAACCCTAAACCAGATCCTCCAGTGTCAGAAGCTTAATAACACTAGAAATGTTTCTACATAATTTTATGAAGTTCCTATGCATATGAATTACTCAGTCACTTTCTGTCACATGTAGGATATCAACAGGTCATTGCTCTACCCATTTCTCTGTTAGGCATTGCATTTTCTGTCGCTCTCAGCTGGACCAAAGAAAGTGAATTACTAATACTAAAGTGAATTACTAATACTAAGAAACAGTCAGTTTTCATCAGGTTGGCAGCTGAATGCCAGAACCTAAAACAGAGCTAGCAGGGATGCTAAAAAGTAGGATGTGGAACACGAACTGGGGAAGAGGCGTGTAGTTGTGAAATCTCTTTATGGATGGAATAAAATGGGACAGTGGGGGAAGATAAAGGATGTGACTGGAAGTGTGTATTGAGAGAATATCTGCCCTGTGTGATGGTCTGCTGTGCTGAGAGCTATCACAGAGCAGAGCAGTTGGATCTGGGCAGCATGCAGAAACACTTGGTTCTGATAGTGCTCTAGGTGCTTCAGGAGATCATGGTTCCCAGGATAATAAACCCTGCCAGTCAGTCTATCACTGCCCATTCCTGAGCTATTGTGGTCTCCACTGTCCAAAATGTTGCAGTACTGCATTTCAGTATAGGCATCCTCTAAAGATATTTATCTAGAAGTGAATATTACAGAGTTAAGGAGGGAGGAATGGTTGCTTTGAACACACAGACTGCTCAGAAGTACAATCTTCATCCTATAGCCCATATGATATCTATAGTAAAA
Source organism: Acanthisitta chloris (assembly GCF_000695815.1). Lineage (NCBI taxonomy): Eukaryota > Metazoa > Chordata > Aves > Passeriformes > Acanthisittidae > Acanthisitta > Acanthisitta chloris. The sequence goes on along the minus strand of NW_008685171.1, from coordinate 17,666 downwards.
AGAAAGCTAGCTTTATACTCCTCTTCCCTCTTCACCTATATGTCCAAGATGTCAGTGGGAAACTTTTTGCTGAAGAACTTTATGGAGGCTGATGATTTTAGTGCTTGCTACTTATGCTATAAAAATAAGTGCTGTCCCTTTACAGGGAGAAGGACAGAACACTCCTGAGCTAGAGCTGAAACTGGACATAGTAGAGATGCAACACTGGAAAGAACTGAGCAATTTAGTTTGGTCTGAACAGTGTGTTTGCTTCAGGGGAAGCAATCAATGGAATCTGGAAAGATAGTAAGACTGAAAGACTGGCTTTTTCCCTCTGGCATCCTGTGGTTCAAAGCTCATTTTGATGATACTTGAAGACATGTTTAGGAGTTAATTCCCTGTGGACATCTATCTGTTTCACAAAGCCACCCTTCAGTTTGAGCTTAACTGGGAAGGTCAGCTGTTTCATAGTGATAACGCAGGAATGATGTGGATCAGGTCCCGTATAATATTATAGAACCATAGAACTTTAGGGGTTGGAATGGACCTTAGAGATCATCCAGCCCCAACCCCCTGCCCTGGGCAGGGACTACTCCTCACTAGATCAGGTTGCTCAAGGCTTCATCCAGCCTGGCTGTGAACACTGCCAGGGCTGAGGCAGCCACAGCCTCCCTGGGCAACCTGTGCCAGTGTCTCACCACCCTCACAGGGAAAAAACTCTTCCAAGTATCTAACCTAAATTTTCCCTCCTTCACTTTGTCCCCATTGCCCCTTGTCCTGTCACTGCTGCTCCTAACACAGACCCTTTCCAACTTCCTTGCAGGCCCTTCAGATACCAATAGGCTACTATGAGATCTCCACACAACCTTCTCTTCTCCAGACTGAAATCTGTGAAAAGTTTATGGTGACTATTGTACACTAAACCTGGATCTTGCAACACTGGATGAAGCACATTAGCAATAACACTGAGGTGGTTATGAATGAGTTCATTGGGATATTTGCCTGCAATATCACATAGCTAATGATACTAGAGTCAGCCCCAGTGAAGTCACTGCTGCCCAACATGAGATTTGTTACATGGGTCATTCTCCTTATCAACTTGCATATCCATATCTCATTTAACAATATGAAAGCACTGCCCTTGTCATCTAGGTTTGGGTATGTCTGAAGAAAGCCAATTATACCTTCCTGACTTTTGCTGAGTTCTTCAGATCTGCTGTGTCATTTCACTGCACCATGTGAGAACATGGCAACATTTCTCACTGTACAATCACTTTCTCAAGAAGCAGAGAGAGATGAAAACAACACAGGAAGCATCTAAGAGAAGTTCACAGTCAGGTGCTCTGTGTCTCTATTTCATAAAGTGTAGAGTGACTGAACACTTACATGATAGAGAATCAATTTTCTCTCAGAACATCTTATGATCAAAGTGAGGGAACCAAAGTGATGGTGCAGCAGTGTTAATTTTCAACAATATGGCAATAAATAATAAAAATCCACTCCAATGCACAGCTGTGCTGGAAGGAAAAGTGTTGACTGACTTCTTATCATTTGTTTGGTTTACTTTGTTAGGAGTACTTTCTTGACCTACCTCAGTAGAACTACAGACATATTTTTTTTTGATCCTTTTTTTCTATCATTTCCAGTATCAGTACAGCCTAATTTTAAAGTTGTCTTAGAGCTCATCAACTGGTGAGGTAATTTCTTCAATGTTACAATTATCCTAGATCTCATCAATTCCTAGGCTAACAAAACTCTGTGCAATGTGAAATTTAAACCTTTATGTTACACTGAAATTGTCCTAAATTTAGGGAAGTAGAAACTGCTTAAAGGTTGGAATGTCTCCAGAGGACACCCCAGGCTACTATGAATGTGTTAAACAAATGGAGTAGTTTCAACAGAAGAAATGGAAGGTCCATGTAAAGATCTCCTTTGTTTGGCAATGGAACTTGTGAGCTGCACTTTCCAATGGCAGAAGTGCATAACCAGTCCTGGGTTCATGCAAGGGGAATGTTCTTCACTCCTCAACAGAGGAGTACAAGAAGGAAATTTCACTGTTACATTGCCCAGCTGTGTTTTATAAAAAATAAATGGGTTTTGTGTCTAATTCCAACTTCAAGAGGTGAATCTTGAAGACAAAAAAAATGGGGTTTGTCCTGTATATCTGTCTACAACTTCCTGGTGGTGGTTCCTCACTCAACAACGTGCTAATTGTGTTCCCTTGATGTAAGGTATCTATTGGATATTAGGAGAGTGGACAACCCAGCAGTGTACATTTCTTTCAAAAGGAGTCAAAACCTGGATAATTCCCTTCTGTCATTTCCTCAAGTGTTTGAAATAGGAGAATAGGATATGGAAGCAATTAATGCCACATATAGGCATTTTTGAGCCATTGTCTTACCTGCTTATTTAAACCCCTGAGTTTTCCAGAAAGGCAGATGTTCTGCTATAAAATTAAAAACTGAACATAGAACAATCTTCATGAAAGAACCAGTTGGTGATTATGCTATAAAAAGAGCCTGAAAAGAAGAAACCAGGAAAGTTACGACCTTTACCCGTGTTAACATTAGCATCAATATACCACAAAAAAAATGAGAAATGTAAAGCAATTACTGCAGCAGCAAAAAGGCACAAAGAGATGTATCAGAGAGCCTTGAATGTGTCTCTGCATTTGCATACAGCTAGCAGAAGTGTCTTGAAATTTGCTGTGAGCATATGGAGGACTTGATCAAAACCAGAACATACATTTTACACAACAAGGGGCTTTATACAGATGCGCTAAATGTACAAAGGCAACCGAAGGACGTTTCAGACAGATTTGACAGATTACAGGCTGCTGCTGTTACTGTCACAGTCTCTGTGTAAATCTGGTTTAACAACAAAGAACTGACACCACACAAGGACAAAACTGAAAAACAATTCTGAGGTGCTGTAGAACTTTTACCATTACAAATACTAAGGCAGCCAAATACAAAGGTCCTTAAATAAAAGGGCCAAACACTGAAACCAAAGGGGAGAAAAAGATACATCAGGTGAAAAGTCAGATTTTGCGTTATGGTTTTCATGTATACGTGGATGGATACACAGAAATATACAGGCAGCTAAGATTTTTCCCTCTTTTTAAAGGATTGTTTGTCAGCTCAAAATCATTTGGATGTCTTCAGCTCTTTTGACTGAAATTTTACAGTGGATGAGAAGATAAAAGATAAAGTAACCTGGCAAAAGTATAGCCAATATCAAAGTGACAAGAATGTGAGGCTAAATTGAGCAGGGACGTAAATATCCTATACTTATCATTGTCTTGGTTTGAAAAATATAAACACATTCAAAAGAGATTGCACCTCTAGTTACTGGAGGATTTGATCTGTCAGATTGCATGAAGGCGTGCATGGAGGTGTCTGAGGAACACAGATTTTGTATGAACTTTAAAAACAAAAAGCCCAATCCTTCTCCTCAGCTAGTGAGCTGCATCCACTTACTTTTCCTTAGACATGGTAGCATTTCTGGGAAACAGCACTATTCCTCTTGTGCAGTTTCTCTCCTTCTAGGTGGTGGCCATCACTCCTGAAGTCTGTGAGAAAAATCTTCTGCCTTCAAATATCTCTTCCTTCCCTGGGAATCCCAGTGTCTTCCCTGAGTGCTCATATTTCCAAGGCACAGCTTCTTGAACAGTGCTTGGCACACATGGCCAGGCACAGCCTGGCACACTTGGAAAGTTGGGGAAATATCTCTGTTCTCTCACCAGATATCCTGATATCAAGCTCATCACATATAGTAGGGCTGGCCAAAAGATTTGTCATGCAGTGTCACTGGAGAACATTGCATGTTCCCAAGGTGGAAAGGGAGATTGGTGGTGGCATTAGAAATATTATTGGAGAAGCAAGCTTACCCATGTAGGTGACTTAAGGCAGCAGAAGCAACCTTAGCCATGTGGGTGACTGGAAGGACTTAAGGCAGCAGTAGAGAAAACACTGATGGCTCAATTGTAGTTGAGAGTCTATTTCAAAATGACAGATGTAAGAAATTTCGGAAAACCTTTTATAACACCTCAAGAGTGATAGCAGTAGATAGGTACCAGGCAGAGTGCAAATGTCAGCAGCTCCTCATAGGGTTCATTTCCCAGGAGACTCTTCTGTTTTGCCACATGGATTGCCATGAGCTCTTAATATGAATTGATCCAGTTCCCTGTTGGGCCAAGTGTTTAGAGGACATCAGCATGACTGTACTGCATTCAGGAAAAGCAGTAGCTTTTGTGGAACTAGTCCTGTTTCTAACAGCTAAAGATTGGCCAAAAATCTAGAAACACAATGTATTTATCACAGAATCATAGAATCAACCAGGTTGGAAAAGACCTCCAAGATCATCAGGTCCAACCCTACCGTGGTTACCAGACCATGGCACTAAGTGCCACATCCAGTCTCAGCTTGAAAACCTCCAGGGATGGTGAATCCACCACCTCCCTGGGCAGCACATTCCAATGCAATGGTCTTCCTTATGGTCTAAGGAAACTGGAAAGTGTTTGTTTCCTTTCCCTCATCTCTGCTTCTTCAGTCCTTTAGGAAACACTTGTACTCAGACACATGTTGTATGAGTGCTGAGTAAGTAAAGGATTTTTCCATGTATTTTGCAGTATTTAATTTGTATCCACTATTGAGAAGCTAATCTGGAGTTAATCTATACATCTTCTCATAGGAATTATATTCTTCACAGGTCATTTGCACAAGAAAAGGGCCTAGTCCCTACAATTTCAATCCTCTGCTCCAGGCACTGCTAATAGTTATAGCATTTTGCACATTCAATATGGGTAAACCAGCTAAGATTAAATGGAAGTTATTAAAAAATATTAACACATTTCCAGACACAGAAGCAATTCAAATGTGTGAAAAAAATAATTTGTAGGCACCATTGTCTGTTGCTTCTGCAAGATGAAAAGCATACCAAAAATGTCAAAGTCTTCTCAAAGGCATTTCATTAGAATAATTTTGCTTTGTGCTGGTGTTACTCTGTGTGACTCATCAGTGTACAGGACATAGAACATAGTGCACTGTTTGGCAAGTGTTTTCTATAATTTCTGCATTTTCCAAACCCTGTTTTTGAGTGAAGAAATATGAAAATGTTCTAAATGGAGCCTATGAAACCTCTCCTGCCAGTTTGCCACTTTATAATGCTGTGCAGGTTTCAGTTTCCCATGGATGTGCCTGACACTAATGCTGATATATTTTGGGCCTGTACCAAGATTATTCCTGTGACAAACAATAAAAAATATCAGTAAGACAACTTGTCATGTTTACATTGCACTGGAGCCCTGTGTATTTGCTTATGTCCAGAAATCCCCAGAGCAATTATGATGCCAAATGAGTCCACCCAGTTTGGCTACTGTTTGCTTCTTCTAGGTTTTTGGGATTTCAGATTTTCATTCTCAGCCTGAAATAAAACCATAATGTTTTGATGTCAAAATCATAATGAATCTCTCATTTGCTTCCATAACTGTGAAGAGGAGCATATATCTCCCCTCAGAAGTAAAAATGAAACTCAGTATCCTAGAAAATCTCTTCAGTAAGAGCAACAACAGTACTTTTTTGTAGTCCTATTGGTAGATGATGAAAAATATCAATATCATAAAATCATAGAATCACAGAATTTAAGGGTTGGAATGGACCTTAGAGATCATCTAGTCCCAATCCCCTGCCCTGGGCAGGGACACCTCGATCAGGTTGCTCAAGTCCTAAATATCTGTAAGTATCACCAAAGCATTAAAACTGGAAAGGACATACCAGATTAATTAGTTAATCTCATTGCAAATGAAGTTCTATTTCACACTCTACTATACCATTTATGCTTTCTAATTCTTATTTACCACAACCATTCAAATGTACAGAAGAAATGAATTGCTTTAATGACTGGGAGTCCTTTTGAATTATTGAATTTCTGAGGAAATTAAATAGCAAGAAATCTGCAGAAAACAGAACTGTCAAAACTGCATTGTGTGACCAGGAGTTTCTCTATCCTGTGTCTTTGGAATGGGCATGTTGGGATCTGAAATGCAAATGCCTCAGCTTTTCTATGTAAGAGGTTTAAACTGTAAAACCCACAGCAAACTGTGCTCCCCTGTGGATATTGAAGGGTTACAAGCCTATGTAAGTCAAAACACGGTTGATGTTGAAATTACAGTAGCCTAGTAACAAAAGAAATATACTGATGATGGAATGAACCCAGAAATAACTGATGTTAAATTAGCCTGGTAAATGGGCAATTAGCATGGATGTGGTGCGAACAAATATGCCTCAGGTATTACCATGCTAATTACTCAGAGGTTTCATTATTCAGACCTTCCCTGCTTTTTGTCTTTTCCCTTCAGCTTGTAGGTACATGTCACATTGCAGCTAAGTTTTATTGTGGAAAAGGAAAGGGCACTGCAGATTTCATTGATAGCCACGGTGTGACCTCCTCGGGTTGTTCAGCTCTGCCCTTCCCTTGGTGCAGAGTATGCAGAGAGCTAATGCTTTTGATCTGGACAGGCAAGAGTTCTCTTGGGGTGAGGGTCAGGCACCAAGAATGGATGAGGTGAGTTTACAGCCCTGGTGAAACTCAGCACATTAAATCTGGCTGATTAAGCCACATCATCCATTTACGGATACCTATTTATTGCAGTGACTATGGTGAAGACTTCAAAAAGAAAAAAAAAAACAAAGAAAGATGGTCTGATCTGTCAGGACCATTAGACTGCTGAGAAATTTTCTGAAGCTGAGATGGATCATTAATGAGTGGTTTCAAACCACTGCAGTAATTTCATCTTTATGGATTTCCATTATTTGAGCAGTGGCAAAAATATATTAATTAATTTTTCACTGGTGCTTCTAAGTAACCTTTACACACAGCAGACAAATAAAATCAACAGCAAAATCATGGTTTAATTATTTACCTAGCAACAGCTTAGAATCAATACAACATCTCTTACTGACTGGGAGAACTTAATCTCCTTTCTGTTCGCTTCCTTTTATGTGGTTATCATACAATCAGGAGACAAAAGATGATGGGATTTCACTCACATAATTATAGCTCATCAAAATGCCCTTCATGAACAATTCATTTGTCAGATTTGACCCTTTATCTGTTGCAGAATTATCTGTGAACTGATCATGGCTTTTATTATTGGGTTGATGAAAAGCTTTTTGCAAACACATCTGAGCTGGACTGTAGCAAGTACCTCTTCAAGGGTTTGTTATTTAGAGTTCTCTGGTTAGATCATGTCAGCTCTCTTGTATGGTACAATTTTTTTTACTGTTTGATTATTTCATGCCCTTTGCCATGTGGAGACGTGCCAATGAAAATATTAGAGTACTGAAACTTTCCCAGGGAGAAAAGTGAATATACTATGGAGACTTACCAAGAAATTTTAGGGCCTGAAGTCACAAAGTATATATATAATGCTAAATAGGAATAGCAACTTACTGCATTTTTTTACTGACTCAGTATATCTCTTTGCTGAAACACGGTCCAACCTTCCAAAATTTCAGGGCTTCTTAGAAAATATGCAACATTAAGCATCAAAGCTGTTATATTTAACACTTGCTACCAAGTTCTTAATAGTTTTGAGTCAATGTCAGAAGGAAACACTCTCATTGCTTTCTAAAAAAAGTTAATTCTCAGAGAAAATACACCATAAAAAAACACTACAGGTCACTTTCATGCAACTCTTAGAGCTCAGATATGCTACTCCTACACATCCCCCTCCTCCATCGATGCTTAAGCCTGTTGCAGACTTCTGGTTAAATAGAAAATATCAGATTTTTTGCTTAAACGTGTACATATAACTTTGTCCTCCAGTTTCTCCAAGACAACTTCTCAGTCATTACAGAATGGTGATACTGAGTACTGTGATCCACCTGGGATTTTGACATCTTCCAAGAAAAGGGCAGTGCCTTCCTTCCTCTTTCCCCAAATCCCAAACCCCATTATTCTCTGAAAGTAAGCAATACTTTCTGTCTTGTTCAATAAAGTAAGTAACACTGAACTAAAATACCTTACAAGAGGACTCTATAATAAATAAAGCTGGAATTATACTCTGTGCTGGGTTTGGCTGGGGTGGAGTTGGTGGAGTTAACTTTTCTCACAGTGGTTAGTATGGGGCTATGTTTGGGATTTGTGCTGAACACAGAGTTGATAATGCAGAGGTGGTTTGTTATTGTTGAGCAGAGCTCACACAGAGCCAAGGCCTTTGCTGCTTCCCACACTGCCACACTGGCAAGGAAGTTGGGGGTGCATGGGAGATTGGGAGGAGACACAGCTGGGACAGGTGACCCAAACTGACCAAAGGGATATTCCATACCATAGGACATCAGCTCAGTATATAAAGTGGGAGGAAGAAGTAGGAAAGGGAGGACATTTGGAGTGATGGTGTTAGTCTTCCCAAGAAACCATTACATATGATGTGCCCCTGCTCTCCTGGAGGTATTTTTAATTCCTTGTTTTGCTTTGCCTGTGTGTGCAGCTTTTGCTTTCCCTATTCAACTGTCTTTATCTCAACCCATGAGTTTTTCTAGCTTTTACCCTTCTGGTTCTCTCCCCCATCCCACTGGTGAGGGAGTGAGTGAGCAGTTCTGTGGTGTTTTGTGTCTGTCTGGGGTTAAACAAATACATACTCTCAACCCTAGCCAAAGTACTGTAAATGTTGGGAAAGTGTTCTCATGTATTGTGCATCCTGGTGTATTATGTGTTTTGTCAGTCAGTCACAAAGCCTTTAACTTGTAAATTTGCATCGTTCCCACCCATCTGTCAGTGTGCTTTGATTAACTCGGCTCTCACACAGAAAATATGTGTGGAGCCTGAAAAGCTTTTTCCCCAATGTAATCTTCCAACACATTTGCGTAAGCACTTAAAAGTAATGACTATCCTTTACAACAGGCCTTTCTGAGGTTTCATCTCACCACGCTCTTGTAGAGACAAATAATACTCAAGATAAAGTGCATGTCACATCCCATCCCTGCTTCCCCTCACTGTTGCATCAAACAAAATCAAACTGGTGCAATCTAACGTGGACAAGTGACACAGATTGAATGATTCATTTCAAATCAAGGGAAGCAAAATAAGAAAGTAGGAAAAGTGCTCTGAGGAAGCAAACACACTGTGCATGCTCCTCTGTAATAGAATCACAGAATCATCAAATAATAAACTGTATCTCCCCAGTCTTGACTTTTTCTGAAGAAACCCTCTGAGCACAGGGTTCTGTCCAGGTTCTGGGTGTTCTGATGGGAACTTTTCTGCAGCAGACAGTGATAAAGTCCCATTCATTAACTTACAGATTTTCCTCTGTCTGAGGATGTGACATGTAGTTCCTTTCCTCGCTCGGGATATCTCAAAGACATCTCTCTTCTCCCCTGCAGCTAAATTTCATTAAAGATAGAAGAATTTAATATCTTTGATGTTTCTTTTCTTCCTCCAACCTTTAACTAAAAGCAGCCATGAAGTTTGACAGTTATGGAGGAGATGAAGGCAAACACAAGTGGGCTCACATGTATCCTCTCCTTAGAAAATCAGGTGAGGAGAAATGCCTGGATTCTGTCAGAACAAGAGATAAACCACATATATTAGATGGGCAACTGCTCATTTAGCTGTAGGATAGTTATCGTGGAATGGTAGAGTAGTGAGAAGAATGATTGGAAATGCTATTTGCCAGGAAGCAAAAGTGTGAGAGCTGAGCACTAAAGCAGGGATCATAGAATCATAGAATCAACCAGGTTGGAAAAGACCTCCAAGATCATCAAGTCCAACCCTACTGTGGTTACCAGACC
>NW_008685171.1:1040-7767 GCF_000695815.1 Acanthisitta chloris | reverse complement strand
TCTTTCCCTCATCTCTGTTTCTTCAGTCCTTTAGGAAACACTTGTACTCAGACACATGTTGTATGAGTGCTGAGTAAGTAAAGGATTTTCCATGTATTTTGCAGTATTTATTTTGTATCCACTATTGAGAAGCTAATCTGGAGTTAATCTATACACCTTCTCATAGGAATTATATTGTTCACAGGTCATTTGCACAAGAAAAGGGCCTAGTCCCTACATTTTCAATCCTCTGCTCTAGGCACTTCTAATAGTTATAGCATTTTGCACATTCAATGTGGGTGAAACAGCTAAGATTAAATGAAAGTTAAAAATATCTTCCTAATATCCAACCTAAACCTCCCCAGGCAGAGCTTGAGCCTGTGCACTCTTGTCCTCCTAACTCCTGCAGGGAGCACTCTACATCTCCTGCACATTCCCCTTTGCTATCCCTGGATATTTTCCCCATCCCTTGCCTAACTCTGCTGCTCTGACTGGGGCTGTGTGTGTATTGTGAGCCCCCAGACAGTCCCATGTGTAGGGTTGGGGCTGCTGAGCTGGGGCAGCCTGGAGAAGCAGTGAGTGCTCCCTGTCCTTCCCTCGGTAGGAGGTGTCACACCTCTAAGCAGTTCCTCACCTTGAACAGCTTTGCAGGTAATTGTCATGTCTGAGACATCTACCTGCCTCTGTGAAATGGAATGATGGATGTCAAAGAAAGGCTGAGGAACACGCTCATGTTTCCTTACTTAAATCAGACTAAAAAGAGTGACAGTCTCAAAAACTCACCTTTGACATAGGAGACATATTTACTCAATCCAAGAGACTGAGTAAATCTCAGGAGCTATAGCTCTGGTAAAAGCATCATCATAACAATCAGAAGGGATTTTTAATCTATATTATCGTCGTGATATTTTTTCCCTAGCACATTTAATTCACACACACACAGTCTCTCCAACAGATTGCATTTGGGCATTTAAATCAAATCCCAAGCACTGCTGGTGTGCATGCATATAATTACAGACATTTTGAGGTTCCTGGAGGTGCCTCCTGTTTGCTGACCTCTTATTTTCTCTTATTATACACCCCTCTTGGATTGGAAAACAAAGACAGGAGATTACAGCTCCCAAACATCACTTCAGGGAGGACAAAAACCTAAACCATGATCTCAAGGAGACTTAGTTGCTATCTGCTCTTTGTATCTGAAACGATTTTTAATATTTTTAAGCTTATTTTTCAATCAATATTGCACCGGTGCTTTATCTCTCCTCTACACAGTTGTCAGTGCAGACTGAGTAACTCATTTCAAATGGCAGTGCAAAGAAAATGAGCCAAATTTGTGTTTGGGGATGGGAAAGGTCAAGCAAATTTAATATTCATATTTTGTCACTTCTAAATAGAAGGGCAGGAAAATACAGCACATTGGTACAAATGTAGGAATGAGGCACAAGGGTTGGAAGGAAAATAATATTTAATAACTTATATAACCTGTTCAGATACCCAGATTAGGATAATAATGTAAGACCAATAAGCAAATTAATTGCTTAGCCAAAGACATGGTCTATATTAATTCAAAACCCAAGCCTGGCTGTTTTACCACTGGAACAGTAGATTTATTTTGATGTGTTTTTCTCTGATTTTACCTCAGACCTTGCACTGCAGGTAGTTGAGGAGAAGCAGGTGGAGAAAAAGTACAGTTTTGTACCAAGGGATGTGAATTTTGGCATGTGATCAAAGCAAAAACAGAAGTCAAAGAGCACAATACCTCCCACCAACACTCTCAGGATTAAATACATGGAGTAAAATAAAGTGCTTACAAACCCTAGGCACTTAATCCTAGGTGTCTCATAGCCTCTTTGGAGGGTCTGAAGTTCTCTCACCCTCTGATCTCAGGCACTAGGAAGAGACAGTGTTTAGCTCTTTTTAATGCCTTTGCCCTTGTTGCTGGTCCATACAGCTTATCACTGGCACTTCTTACTGCCACACAGCACTCACAGGGCTCCAGTTTGTCACTCACAGATTATCTGGTTTTGATTCACCTTTGGAGATGATTCTGTGTGGTAAAAATTGGCTGTCTCTTCTTATCCCAACCAAATGCTGGCCTTGGGCAGCACAAGGGGCTGAGGAAGAATAGAAAAATCCCACACAAATGTGCAGCAAATGTTCTCCAGGGAGCCCTCGATGGGGATGGCCAGATTTGGCCCTGGATGCTGTGTACACTGCTGTGCTAAAAAGATATGTTGTTATAAGGCTTTAGAGAAGCTTTCCTGAATTTCATTGCTCAGCAAAGATTGATTTTTTTTTCCCTTCAGTGACTGTCTCTCAAATCTGTGATGGTCTGGGCAGTTTCCTCTGGTGAGCAAACGTTCTTCAAAGAAAGGTTTCTAGGGGTGCAAATCCAGTAAGAAGAGATTAGTTAGGGTAAACGGAGAAATCTCTGGGAAAAATATAAAGACTCTCTTCTAGATCCACACAAACCCCTTGACTCTCCCTGCCTGAATCACTGTCATACTCCTAGATAAAGCACTTGAATCCGAAGTTGGCAGCTGACCAGCATATCTTTCATCCTCTCCGAAAGGTGAAAGGCAGGGAATTTGTGAGCTTTTCAGAGCAAGCTGGTGATGAGTTTGCTCAGCAGAGATTGAATTTCTGGTGAACAGCTTGCCACAGCTTTTGTCTGCCACTGCTGTCATTTTGTCTCCCCGTCCTTTGTCTCTGCTGAGTTCTGCTCACGCTAACGCGGAATGACTTTACCCGTTTAGTTCTGCAGGCTAAACTTCAGCTTCATTACTATGTATTAGATCTCTTTTCACCCCAATTTAGCATTAATAGGGTAATTTGCAAAGTTCTGAACTGAACCACAAATCTCTTAAATGACTATTTTGCTTCCTTGGTACAGATTCAGCTTAATATTTACCATTTTTTCTAATTCAGTGTTTATGCAAATCTCACACTCTTGCTCCTCCTTTTCACTCCTACTTGGATCCTGGCTCAGAGCACACCATAGTCATATAGCTTCACTGCTGTCTGCTCCCACTAGACTGATCTGCAGAATCAGCTATGACCACAGTTTAATGCAGCTGGACTAGGTTGCAGACTGTGACAATGAACTTCTAAGTAATAATCCTTTAGAGTAATTTCTTTAGGTGTCTGCAGATTCATGGTCCAATAGTTTCTTTCTCATCTTGGCTCACATTGCCCTTTCCTTCAAGGCTACTTTCTATCCCTAAATTGTGACTGCACTTAAAAGAAGCAATGTGAGCTTGAGGGCCCCATGGCCAGGTGATTTTAACCTATGCCCAAGAGCAGCTGGAATGTTTGCATTGCATTTAGGAACAGCCCAGCTCAAGAAATCTTCTCATTGTGGCAGGCAACACATTCATACTTGCCTGTGCTGGATTTTCTTGTCCTTGAGAGCAAAACTTAAGTCCCTGTATAAAGAGTTCGTAGAATCACAGAATCATAGAATTTTAGAGGCTGGAATGGACCTTAGAGATCATCTAGTCCCAACCCCCTGCCCTGGGCAGGGACACCTCCCACCAGAGCAGGTTGCTCAAGGCTCATCCAACCTGGCTGTGAACACTGCCAGGGTTGGGGCAGCCACAGCCTCCCTGGGCAACCTGGGACAGTGTCTCACCACCCTCATAGGGAAAACTTCTACCTAATGTCTAACCTAAATTTGCCCTCCAGAGAAACTTCATCTCTGTCTTTTCAGAGATTTCTGGGTCTCGTATTGAGGCCTTTTAACACATGTTTCATGTCTGGTAGGTCTGTCCTTGAGGAGGGACTCTGAGTAGTCTAACCATACAAGGAGTCCAACAGTCTTAATCTAACAGTGAGTCTTTCTTGATTTGCAACTGCATAGTTTTCTTGGGAAAAAAATAGTTGTTTCTACTCCTGAACTCTTCAACAGCTGAAATGCTGCTAAGGCTTAAATATTTAAATGAAGGAATGGGAGTGTATATTTGGACTTGGTTGGTGTCCCCTTTTTCTGACAATGTTAGCAACATGATTTAATGGTAACATTGCAATGTCTCATGGCTCTCATCAAGACTGGATCCCCTTTGTTTTTTGCCAAGAGATACATTATGATTCAACCCCTGCACTGCACCTCTCAGTGTTTAGGTAAGCCAGGCAGGACTGTCTTGCCAGAAGCCACGGTGAAAGTTTACAGGGACAGGCAGTCCTACAGTCCTGGCCTTCTCTCAACTGCTCTATCCACAACTGGATGGTATGTTAAGATTTCACTTAAAACATCTGGTAATGGCAACAGACATTACCTTGTCAAGAAGGTTAAAATGCCTGAGAGCTTTCTTACCCTTTTAAGAAAATAAGTTGGCACGTTATTTTAAAAGTACAGACAGACCTGCCACAGTCCAAATCTTTTTATGGCCATTTAGGGGCTTTGGGGGTGAATGTTCCACTTTATTTTTGCCTTTCTGGGTAGAAGAGCCTTAGGACTCAATGTCTGCTGCCAGTCAGTTTGTGAAATTGCATTTCATATGCCAGAAAAGGGACTTTTAAAAAAGGCTAGAAAAGGGACATGAAGGGAACAAAACTCTGTTAGAAGATAAAACAGCTTCAGAAGAATTAAAGTTCACACATTTGCAGCTGGAACCTACTCTCACAGTGCCTGGTGCTGATGAACTCTGATATCACACAGCACAACACCCTCCTTTCTGTCTATTTTTAAAAATGTCAACCACCACAAATTGCTAAAGGTGGGAATAGTGTGCATGGAGTGTATTGTAGTAATAAGACCCACTGCTGTCATTAAGGGTTTGTAGATCTGTTTGCTGTAGATTTCCTCTCTGAAGATTTTCCTGCTGTGACAAAGAAAAGGCAGGACAGAGGAACTGATAGGAGCTGATAAAATTCTTCCAGACCTCTGTGTCAGGCATATACATCTTCTCCTCCTTTCAGTCACTATTGCTCCTGTTCAGTTTACTGGATCTTGTTCCTCAGAAAATGAAACACTGTTCATTTAATCCTTTAGATCACAAACACACAAGGAACCTTATTCATATTCTCCTGTACTGGTGGTACAAAGAACCATTTTCATATTCTTTAAACAAAGGAATATCTGCTTTTTTTGTACTTCAAATGTAGAGTGATGCTGGACCTGGGAGCTTCATTCACAATGAAAACCAGTTAAGTTCAGGTAGTCCCAGGAAACAGCTTCAAGATCAGTTCTGTCATTGAGAGGAAGTTTTCTTAGCAGGGAAGAGTATCATACACTTGTGGAGCAGCTCAGTTTGTAAAAGACCTTGAGAGGTCACCTGGTTCCAACCTTTCAAGGTAGGTCCAACTTAGATCAGAACATCATCCTCTCTCAAACCCAGACAGTTTCATCACCCAAAACTGTTTCATCTTTACATTTACCTACAATGGCCAGTGCTTAGATAGAGCTCAAATATTTTTAAAGGAAATATATAATTTTTTAGGCAAGAAGAAAATGTCTGACACTTTCCAAGCATACAGCACTGCAAGCAAAATCAGAATACTGAAGAATGAAAGAGAAGGTAACCTTCATTAGAGAGAGAAATGTTATTAATCTGGAAGCTGAGTCAGATTAAAAGCCTGTCACTTGAGTTCTGTTAAAATCTGCTGATTAGAAGAGTTCTCCTAACTAGAAAGCTACAAAGTAAAGAAACCTGAGATGCTATTTTTGCCAACTTGACACACTCTCAAAGTAACAACACTAACTACATAAACTCTTTTATGAAATGAGCTCAGCAAAAAACCAAGGGAAGCAATCAGATCACAGCTTCTGCAGTACTCCAGCTAGTGGTTAAACTCAGTGTACAAAGAACCCATTTTCTAAGCAGAATTAAACTGTTCTGGCAGTTCTGACCTCTAGATAGTCCTCTCTTTTGAAGGAAAATTGAAGTGACTCTTTAAGCATGGGAAGAAATGTCTTCTGCACCTGGGATGCTGCAGCTGTGGCCAAGAGACCACCTGTTGATTCCCCAACATGTTTGGCCTCAGTCTGCAGAAAAAGAGAGAGGCTGCAGCAACCATGGAGCTTAAGGAGTAGGAAAAAAAGCAGGAGGAGGAAAATTAGAGAGTGCCAAACACAACTTCTAAACCAAGTGGGCATATTCCTTCTGGTGTTTGTGCCTCAGACTTCCTATCCACAAAATAGAATGAAACCCACTTCTTGAAAAAAACACATGGAGTAGTGGGGGAGAGGTCTAGTGCAATTTTTCAGAAGTCAGTAAAGTCAAAGTACTTTTTTTTTGGTGTATTCATGACTGGTGTATTTTATGTGGTGGAACTGAGCTCTCTTTTTAAGCTAGGATGCTTCAGGGCACACGATTTCCTTTGCAATCTTTGCTCACAATTCTGTGAGCACAATGACAATGTAAACATTCAAAACCTGAGGTTGGCAATGTTTTCCGGACAGTTAGGAGTAAAATGACAGATATTCAGCAACCTACAATTATTTAGACAGGAGATAAATCATCTTTTCTTTTTGTACAGTAGCAAAACATCAGCTACCTTCTATTTTTTAAATCATATGGTTATTAGTCAAAGGTAAAATCAGGCAGACTTACTGAAAAACAATTGCCAGCATGAGGAGTGGGGGGAGAAATGCTAATCCCCCTTTTCTGGAGTAAGATATCACATGAGTAAACTACATTGGGAATCTACTGTGTTCACAGAATGTGAAAGGGACATGGAAAGAGGCAAGAAAATAGGGTCACTCAGGCATCCAACCCCTTAGGTGGTCTCCAAGTCCCTAGAGCACTGC
>NW_008685171.1:0-1021 GCF_000695815.1 Acanthisitta chloris | reverse complement strand
CAGGACAAATCCCATGCTTTATAAGCAAGAATTTGAGCATTTTTGTTGGGTGGAGATGAACTGCCCTGATGCACACTGATGTCTGCTGAGAGGGTGTGGTGGGAGCTAGATGGGAGCAATGCTAGGACTGGGAGGAGCAGAAGTGGTTTTGCAGAGGGGGAACTGAAGTAGAAACAGGAGGGATAAGGGGATGGAGTGAAAGAAAGAGATTTACTGTTGCACCAAATCCCACTATTAATTAAAATGCAAGTGTGCTCTGAGTTATGAGGCTATCACTCCATTTTGGAGTATCTGTGTCTCTCGTTACTGCTGGAGACTCATTTTTGAGGTTTACAATGTCCCCACAAGCCTTTGATAAAATTGTATCTCCATAATTCACAGAGCTTGTTAAATGGTTATATGTAAAGCTGTATGTATTATGAATGAAAGCCTGTAATAGGTTTTAGGGCTAGTGACTACACTGAGAAAATATTCAACCCATGATTTATTTGATCTGTTTTGTCATTAATATTTGCATAAATTATTCAGTGAAGAGTAATTGACCAGGTAGAGAGATTGTCAAACCCTACCAGAAATATTTGCAAAATATATTACAATATTCAGCAACAGAAAAGGGGAAATTTGATGAGCTTTTTGTTGAGGCACTTAAAAGAGCATGTTTGCTTCTTCAGTGTTTTTCAGCATCAATCATCTCACAGATTAGTGTTTTTCTCAATATTTCTTCACATTTCAAACCCTGTTTGCTTTCCTGAGATCGTTTTGACTGTAGAGCTGAAATCTTCCGACTTCTTCTGCAGAATGCAAGAGATTTGCAGTGATATGTTTCAACTTAGCCATTCCTGAGTAGAGATTATCATTACACATGGATATTACAGTATTCAAACCTGAGCTTTCTGAAGCAAAGAAGGAGTTTGTACCATCACATACTCTGCTACAGAAATATTAATATATTGGGGTTTTTTTCAAGCTTGGTGATGCATATGAGGAAATATATAATGGAATCATAGAATCATAGCATTTA
>NW_008685170.1:34643-36738 GCF_000695815.1 Acanthisitta chloris | reverse complement strand
CCTGAGTTGGAAGGGGCTCACAAGGATTAAGTCCAGATCTTGGGTCACCCCAAGAATCCTACCATGTACCTGAGTTGGAAGGGGCTCACAAGGATTAAGTCCAGATCTTGGGTCACCCCAAGAATCCTACCATGTACCTGAGTGTTGTCCAAACACCTTCTCTAAATAAATGGGTTTGTTAATTATCCAGAGCAGAGCCTTGGTGTTCTCCCTAATTAACATCACATTCCCTGAGATTGCCTCCTAAATTCTTCTCATGGAGACTCTAGAGCCTTTTGTAGTTAGCTGGATGAAGAAGATACTTGGAGAATATGAAGGTGAAGTTTAGTTCCTGCAGCTGAATGTCGTGGGACTGGAGTCAAACTAAAAGGAAATAAATATAAATCTCGATTCATAACCCCAGATCACCCTTCTGTCCCTCATAACTCTCTAATCATCTTGTGATTAATCTGGTTATGAGATTAGACCTTTATTTGCTTTGAGGGAGCATTGAGCTTCCTCTCCCTTCTACATGCACACATACAATCATCCGGAAGAGCACAGCCACACACCCCAGTGCGTTTAGCAAGGTCAGGGATGTGGTGTGCAGGGCACTTGCAGCCTCTTTTCCTCTCTGCAATCTTTCAGCCACATGAGGAACTGGTCATCTCCATCCTTTCATCCATCCATCCATCCATCCATCCATCCCTCTGGCTTCCAATCACTCGAATCATTCATCCCAGCCAAGTAACTGAGAATTACCCTTGGAGATTGCGTGGTCTTCCTCACCTCCTCTGCTCATGTGGTTTGGATTCCTAATCCACTCCACTTTCCCAAATTACACCAGCACCAAAATGAAAGTGAGGGATCTGGGGTCAGACTCAAGCCAGCACCTGTTTTACACTGGTTTTGTCAGGGAAGAAGGTGGATCATAGACCTCATCACCCTCTACAACTGCCTGAAAGGAGGTTGTAGTCAGGTGGGGGTTGGTCTCTTCTCCCAGGCAACCAGCAGGAGGACAAGAGGGCACAGACTCAAGCTCTGCCAGGGGAGGTTTAGGTTGGATATTAGGAAGAGATTTTTTTACACAGAGAGTGATCAGGCATTGGAATGTGCTGCCCAGGGAGGTGGTGGATTCACCATCCCTGGAGGTTTTCAAGACGAAACTTGATGTGGCACTTGGTGCCATGGTCTGGTAACCATTGGACTCGATGATCCTTGAGGTCTCTTACAACCAGGTTGATTCTGTGATTCTATGATTAACATGATCAAGTCCAACCATTCCCTCAGCACTGCCAAAGCCATCACTAACCATGTCCCCAAGTACCACACCCACATGGCTTTTGAAAGCCTCCAGGGACAGGGTCTCCACCACTACAGGAAGGGCTGGCCAACCCTTTAATTAAGACAATAAAAAACCTTGGGACTCGTTTGCTCCTAGCACATAGGAAAGGGACGATGGTGTCTGTTTTACTTGTGCTGAAAATCACAGCTAAGGCTTCAGAGGTTCTGAGATGCCCAAGCAAAGAGCATGAAAATGCTGCTCTCCTCTGCTGCTGCCCAACTTGACAAACTCTCACTTGAGACAGCAACACTGTGTTAAGGCTGGAAGCTTTGCTGCACAGAGCAAGCCCACGCACAGCCCACATGCTTCAGGGCCTGATATCTGGCTAACATCAGGGCAGGGAGGATTACAGCTTCCCTCTTCAGCCCTGTGCAATTCCCAGCAAAGCTGACAGCATCTTGGACTTCTCACCCAGGACAAATCCTACCCCAATTTAGCGAGTCTCCTCTGTGGACAAAGGAGTAGCCAAACAAGCACTTTGTGTTGTCACACCATGTGCTGTTGACAAAGTTATCACTATGAAAACAAGGCAGAGCTAAGCCAACAGGGGCCCACAACCTACTCCAGCATGAGAGCATTTCCTGCTGCCTTGAGGAAAAGGATGTTAAAGATACAGAGGCAAAGGTAGAGTGCTGCCACAGGCTGTGAAGCTGCAGTTGCTGTACATCAGTGTTCAAAGCCCAAGAAGGGTGACCTGTGACAGGAGATCTCTGAAAGGAGGGCTCTATGGGGTAGGTTAGGAGTAAGAAATGCAAAGGCGAAATGTTAAAA
>NW_008685170.1:27534-34627 GCF_000695815.1 Acanthisitta chloris | reverse complement strand
GCAGGAATGTGGTTGTATGCCCTTAAACTCAACGGGGAATTAAATGAGAAGATGCTGCATATGCAAGAGGTTTTAGCTGCCCAAGTTAATGCTCTGAACAGTCATAGACTCACAGAATCATTGAGGTTGGAAAAGCCTTCTAAGACCATTGAATGCAGCCATTCCCCAGCATGGCCAAAGTCACTACTAACCACATCCCAAAGTGCCACATCCACACAGATGTTAAATCCCTACAGGCATGGTGACTCCACTACTGCCCTGAGCAGCCTGTGCCAGGGCTGGACAACTCTCCCGGGGAAGAAATTTTTCCTAATATCCAATCTAAACCTCCCCTGGTGCAACTCGAGGCTGTTTCCTCTTGTTTTGTCACTTGGAGACAAAACCTTGGAGAAGAGACAAGGACAAAAGGGAGAGGCGACAGACATTAATGGATGGAGAAACCAGTGAGGATGTATTGGGTTGCAGTGAAATTTCACTATCATTGCAAATTTTCAGGGAAAAATTAATAAAGGAAAATGCTTTCCAAACCCAGGAGCCACATTCTGACCAGCACTAGCCATGTCATAGTACATTAAGGAGTTGGAATGGACCTTAGAGATCATCCAGCCTCAACCCCTGCCCTGGGCAGGGACACCTCCCACCAGAGCAGGTTGCTCAAGGCTTTATCCAACCTGGCTCTGAACACTGCCAGGGTTGGGGCATCCACAGCCTCCCTGGGCAACCTGTGCCAGTGTCTCACCACCCTCACAGGGAAAACTTCTTCCTAATATCTAATCTAAACTTCCCTCTTTCAATTTATGCCCATCAGGTATCAATAAGTGGAATGTTAGATTTATTCCACAGGTCACCTTTGTCTAGCCAAAGAAACTACTTTTACTTTTGCCTCAATAAACAGACTGAACTTGTTTTACTTACTGTGGGTAATCAATGTAGGCCTCAGCCTGATGCTGCCTCCCTCTCCTGCTACAGCTGCCTGGCTAGGCTTGGAGGCAGATGAGAACACTGGACAAGAGGGAATGGCTTCCCACTGCCAGAGGGCAGGGCTAGATGTGATATTGCGAAGGAGTTCGTCCGTGGGAGGGGGGTGAGGCACCGGCACAGGTTGCCCAGAGAAGCTGTGGCTGTCCCATCCCTGGAAGTGTTCCCCAGGTTGGATGGAGAACTTGGTTGGATGGGGCTTGGAGTAACCTAGTGGAGTGGAAGGTCTCCAACCCAAACCAGTCTGTGATTCTATTAAAAGTAACCTAATAAAGTGAGATGGAAGAGTGCCACAGATTAAATGTGAATTGCCACAGATTTAAAGTGAATCAATACCTGCAGGACCAAATTCCAGCAGCAGCAATCTGACAATTACTTAGTGGGAAAATAGAGTTTTCATAATACTTAATGAAAAATTGTAAACCAATGGTAACCCAAACCAGTCTGTGATTCTATTAAAAGTAACCTAATAAAGTGAGATGGAAGAGTGCCACAGATTAAATGTGAATTGCCACAGATTTAAAGTGAATCAATACCTGCAGGACCAAATTCCAGCAGCAGCAATCTGACAATTACTTAGTGGGAAAATAGAGTTTTCATAATACTTAATGAAAAATTGTAAACCAATGGTGCATTCTACCTTATACAAAACAAACTGATAGCAAAATAACCAGCAATTAAAAGAAGATTTGATTAGATAACCTTTTTTCCCCTGGAAATTCTTTTTTCCCTGGGATTATGAAGAGCTTCCTGCAGACCAGAGGTGCTCATGGCTGCCCAGAGATATCAGATAAACTGGATCATTTCAGAGGACATGTAAACACTTCTATCCAAAATAGGTCTCAAAACCCAGAAAGTAAGGATAAATACCCCCTCTGGCCAGGTGAAACGTGACAAAATGAGGCCCAAGGTTTATCTAGATCAAGTCTACTGTCTCCAGCAGCACTTCCAGCTACATTTCAGTACATTTTCCATCTTATTCTTTCCATTCATTATTCTTCACTTTCATGCAAGTCTATTTCAGTAATGCTGTTCAACATGGCAAAATAGTTAAAGCAACTTTCCTCTCCTTATCTTCCCACTTCAGATCCAAGACTGCACAGACGATGCCTTGGCTTTTCACTCTCTGCTGACAGGCAGATTGGGTGGGAGAAAAAGCAAAAATACCACCAAAAAACCCCTGTTGATGCCTGGAGAGTCCCTATAGCTCTTCACATTTCACTGCTTCCCACCAGTGACTCTGTGTCATGGACCATCTCCTCCCAAGGCTCCAGCAGCAGATTCCTGTTCAAGGAGAACATCAGCATTTCAGGGAGACATATGGTGCATATTAGCTAGGATCACAGAAGATGCTGGATGAGCAGTAATGCCTCCCTGATGAGGAGAGACAGCATTTCCACTATCCATAAACCTCTGCAAATCCAGCTGTCTTCCAGCCCCACTGTAGACTGGAGCTGTTTTTCCAGCTGTGCACCATCTTTTTGGGAGAAGCATGGAAAATAACTGCTCCAAATCCTGGTTCAGTTCTTCTGAAACAGGATTTGGGAACCAGCAAGGCAGTCAGGTCTTGAGGCAAATCCTCTTGGCCCAAATATTCACATGTGGAGCAATATGGATTTGGGGAACAAGAAGCCAAAGAGTTTTGGGGGCTTGGGGGGGATAATTGTGGTACAAAGAAAATAAACACAAAGGAGCCAGTGACAAGTTGAGAGATACTAATCAGTTTTATTTTATAAATACAGATGAGCTTTCCTGCAATTACCAACATAGTTTTAATGTGTCATTTACTATGGGATATTCTGGTCTTGCTTATTTTAAATACCTGGTCAAGCAAGGATAAGCCAATGCTGTTGTGCTTGCTAGAAAAATAGAGTGGGATTTGAGCTTCCAAAACTAATATTCTCCAAAATCTCAGGAATTCCTAGTGAGGGGAAAAAGATTGCAATGAAATGCTTTCTCCATCTGAAGATGTTTAACAGTGTCACAGCTGTGCAGGAACTGAAAAGGTCTTGACAGTTGAAAGCACACTGTGATCTATCATCTCATCTTCAAACCTACTGTTTGTTTCTCTCCCACTATGCTATTTTCAAAGTAATTTACAGGGGGGGAATAAAAATAAACCAAATAAAAGAGAAAGCTATGAGGTGGCTGCAGTGTGTACAACCCTCAGCCTCACAGCCATGAGGAGTTGGTCAATGTTTAATCAGCCCTGTGGTGCTGTCCTACCTCACACCATCTGCTCCATGGAAAGTGGTAGAAGTGGAAGAGAAACACAGGGATAATTTAAGGCCTACTAAAGATACATCCATAGAAAGCCCAATCCAAGCAGCTTTGTGTGACAGATGCAGAAATCAACCATCGTGTTTGACACATTAACAATTACAGGGCTCAAACAGGACCAGCAACACAACATCAGGGAGGAAAACTAGACTTCATTTGGTTGGTGCAACCTGAGAAAATGAGCAACTAATGAACAAAACAATAATCCCAAGTCCCACTGATGCTCTACAAACCTAAGTCCACACGTTGAATTGGGCTGAGACAGCCCATGTTTGCCTACAGAACACAGTGACTCCACGAGTACTCTTTGGGCTGCTTTGAAAAGTCACACACAAGCTAATGCCTTTCTGTTATAGAGGAACATAAGTGTGCCTACAAACACGCCTGTGCTGCCTCAAGAGTGCCAGATCCTGTCCCACAGGGTGCACAGCCAAGACAGAGTTAGTGAGTTCCACCTAAAATGACAGTGGTGTGAGGAGATGGTAAAATACAGGCACAGGACAGAGTATCTTATGCTCATCACTAAGTGCTGTGTTTTCAGGTGTTCATTTCTCCCTCTCTATGCAAAGCACAGCAAGAGCTTCCCAACTGTCCCTTCCCAAAGATCATGGCAGTGCTTTAAGCTGCAGCATTTCCTTTAGGGAAGTTTTCATGAGGTTAGAACAGAGGAGCCAAGATACTCTAATGACATGATACTAAGAAAATACTCATGGATGTGTCCTACTTTGCACCTGAAATCATGTTCAGTGTCTTACAGAACTGAGGTCTCCAACTGCTCCCATCTAGCACATAATCCTGGGACAGAGCAGAGACAAAAAAGCTCTGAGAAGCTCCATCCAACCACTCCACTGCAGATACAACTGTTAAAAGCTAACAGAAGAAATGTGAATATCATTTGAATACAATCATTAAGATGTTACCTGCAAGAAAATGCATATTCTAGAACAGTGCTATTATGTATATTGGTTCTCACATACACATCTTGTTTGGACAACAGAGAGCTGAGATTATACATATCCACATTAAGAAGTTAATTTCGGGTAGCCTTATGGTGAAGTTAGGAGAAGACTAGGACATGGGTTCAAAAGAAGGCATAAACCAGGGAGGAAAGAAAAGCCAAAGGTGATGAAGTGGTTTTTAGTCTGCTATGTATTTTGATATTCAGAGCTCCCACGTGAGCCCAGATTCTTGGGTATACAAAACAAGAGCAATGAGATCCAAAGGGAAACAAATACCAGGAAGCACAGACAAGGCTGCAAATTGCTTTCCCATTAGTGCAGCTGAACACATGTGCCAGTGGGAACTTACCCAACAGCAAACTGCACCTCCAGCAAACCTCTGGAAGTCTCTTCCTTTAAAGCATAGGTAGTTAAAACCAGGATATTAATTCAGGTGAATACTGTTAAGTACCTTCTTTCTGGGTGGAGTGATCCCACAAACTGCCCTAATTCCAAAGTGCTGACTGCATTCTCAGGCTGGGAATTTAGGAGGATGGCTGAAGTGCCTCATGGCATGCTGTACCCACCAGACACCTCAGAGGGTGACAGCTGGACCCCATATTGGGAGTGGATTCATTAGGTCTCTGCTGACAAAGTCTGTGGGGAACAGTCAGGCTGAGATTACACAAAACCTTAGAGGTGGTTTAGTCCTCAAGGTTTCCACTGGTAGGAAAAGTATGGAAGAAAGGAGGAGGGGGGAAAGCTTAAAAAATGTCACTTCTGACTAATCAGGTGCAGATATCACACAGGTGCTCGTTCTCTGGCAAGTTCATACTGCCAGTGAAGACTCATCAGTGCAAACCAGAATTTGAAAAGATCCAGAGCTCAGCCAGGAGAAAGCTGTCCACTGGTCACAAACTCCTGGTATTTCTCTGACACTGACTACATTGCTCAAGCAAACACAGGAGTACATGGGAGAAGGGAAAGACATCTTACCATAAATGTACTTTTAAATTAACTTCTTTTTTTTTAACTTCTGCAAAGATTAAAATAAATTTAACTCTACATAATAATTAAAAAATGAACAAATATTTCAGAGAAGGGCCTGATCAGCACTATAAGTTGTTTTCAGGAAAGCTTTTATAAATGGATTCCAATGGCTAAAAAAAAAAAAACAAAAAACAAACTTCCAAAAGATTATAAATACCAGACAAAATGGACTGGAAGCAGAATCCAACTTTACCTGGGATGTGAACACACCATGAACCTGTGCTATCCTGCTCAAGTCCATTTGTCTAACAGCATAGGGATAGCTTTAGCTTGGTTTATTTTTATAATTAATATAAAGAATAAGTGCAATTTTATTTCTATTCCAGACCAGATTTCACCTCAATGTTCTCTCTCAAACTCCTGTCCACGCTCACTTGTCCGAACTCTTCCGTGGCCGACGGAAACTGGACATGTTCTCATTCAGTGCATAGATCCTTCGGGAGAACTCCTCAAACTCCCCTAGGACTTGTTCATCACACTCCACAGCTACAGCATGCTCCACAGGGATGGAGTTCAAGTCTTCCAGCTGCTCTCCTGTGCTGAATCCTGTGGCTTCCATGCCCATGATCTCCTCTGCCTGCTCCACGGTGCAGCACAGGACGGGCCGGAACGCACAAGCCTCAGCGGTGCCGGAGCCCTCCCCAGGCACAACTGCCCCATTTATTGCACTAGAACTTCCCAGGAAACATTCCTGAGGGTTGCTCAGGCTCCCGTTTTCTCCGTTGAAGCTGCTGCACAAGTCCTCACCTTTCTTGGTGTTTCCTCTCATGGAGTCCATGGAGGTGTCCAAGGAAGAACATAAGGATGGAGGTTTTTTCTCCAGCTCTCCCAAACGGGCTGGGAGGGCTACAGGCTGTGTTAAAGCAGAGTTGTAACTGGGAGGAGGAGTTTTGTGCTGGAGTCTCTCATTCCCTGTGCTGGCTCGTTTCCGGAGTCCTTTATCTGGAGAAGGAAGCCCACTGGAAAAGCCAATATCCAACCTGCCAAAGCTTGAGCTCTGTCTCTTTGGAACGGGAATTGCGCTGGATGTGTGGTGTCGATCGCTGTAAAAGGATAAATCACAGCCATCAGGCACATTCAGGAGCAACACAGATGTTTAACCATAAGCTGAGACGATTATTTCATCCCAACTCCAAGCTCTGTTTGCCCAACTACTTATATCCTGAAGTGCTAAAACCCCCAATGTGTTTAGTGCTGGAGGAACCACAGAAGACACCCCAGAGGACAACTTTGCTGAAAACCAGTCAGGTGGTGTAAGAACACTTACAAAGCTCTTTGGTTTGGAGAGTCAATCACCCAAGAAACCACCACGTTATGTTAATTCACACTGTTAACACCATTTTATAGGGCTAAGCTGCACTTTATGAATTATTGCTGTTGACTGTGTGTTTATGTAGTTATGGCCTGGACTGGGCCATCAGAAACTCTTCAAAAGTGAGGAATAATGGCTGAATCCTCTATGAGCAAAGAATCCAACAGAGGAGTTCCCTGACAGCTGCACAAAGGAGGAAAACCACACCAAACTGCTGTTTGCAGAGGATTATTCCTGCCAGATCTTCTGCTTTTCTGTGCCAGTCATTCCCAAACTTTCTGGAACAACGTCAACCTCCGTTTCTTGAGGAACAGGAACTAATCAAGCTTAATTTACAGGTTTGACTTTACTCTTTAATACAGCTCCACAAACCACTTGCACTGTCTCAGGGTCTGTAATTTGAAACATAAGTTTTACATCATCTTGGGGGTGTTTTTTGACTTCATCAGCTTAATCCTTATCCAGCCTATATGTAAATAGTGAGCGGTACATTAATGTGAGAAACCAGGTCATTTTCCTTCCAAATTTAAAAAAT
>NW_008685170.1:25178-27508 GCF_000695815.1 Acanthisitta chloris | reverse complement strand
AACACATAACCCTAAGATTCAACTGCTGTTGGTATGAGTCTCCTTAATTAACTCCATTTAAGAGAAACTCTTGCTCAAAGCCTGATACATTTTGGGATCTGTCTTGCAGGAAAAAATCTTGGAATGGCAGTTAGGAGTAGTCCCTAGTGCGGATCCTTTTCCACGTTTTGCTTTGCTCCCCTTTTTAAAAAGGATCAAGTAGATTGAAACAAGTCCCCCTGGGAAGAGTAAGAATCCCTATGGGAAGGCAGTGAGGAGTACTAACGCTCTTTAATTTCCTCTCCCATCTCACCTCCTTCCAGGCTGCCCCTTAACACCTCTGCAGGGCTTCCTTCTCTTGCATAAACCCCTCAAATCACCTTAAGAAGTTTTTCAGAACAAACAGTTGCAGATAGTGAAGTAGAGAGGTCAGGGCCACACATGCAGCTAACAGCAAAAACATCACCTTTTATTTTAGATTTTAACAGCTGTTTCAGACCTCTTCAATGCAAATTTCGCAAATCATCTGCAGTTCCGTGTGTCAACCAAGCCCTACACAATCAACCATTTCTTTTTAAAATGA
Source organism: Acanthisitta chloris (assembly GCF_000695815.1). Taxonomy (NCBI): domain Eukaryota; kingdom Metazoa; phylum Chordata; class Aves; order Passeriformes; family Acanthisittidae; genus Acanthisitta; species Acanthisitta chloris. Next base: position 26,946 of record NW_008685170.1, on the reverse strand, counting down.
TGCAATATGACAAACACAAGAATCTGAAGCACTGATTGTATACACTGGGGATAGATTGTTTCCACTTCGTTTCCTCCAGCTTGGTGCATTCTGCCTTCAGTCAGAAAAAAGATGAATACTCTGTGTTACATATTTGATGAGATCCTGCTTATCTTTATAGTTAAATGGCAAGCTTTAGGAATTTACCCAAATTCCTGGATGTGCATGTATTCACACAGCCAAATGTCATTCAAGACACTTCTCTGGGTCCAAGTGCCAAAGTTGGATGCCCCAACCCTGGCAGAGTACAAAGCCAGGTTAGATAAAGCCTTGAGCAATGTGGTCAGGTAGGAGGTGTCCCTGCCCAGGGCAGGGGATTGGGGCTAGATGATCTCTAAGGTCCATTTCAACCCCTTAACATACCATCATTCTATGATACATCATCCTATGTTGATGTGAACTAATTCTTCAGGACAAGTGCTAACTGATTTCTTCAGATCACTGCTTAAATACAAGACATGTTGCAATGAAGTAGATGCTACTTTTCAGAGCAAGAGGTCTAAGGTTTTACTGCCTTTCCCATTCTGCATGTGCTGCAGAGCTGAAATATCTCCCTCCTACCTGGACAGGATAACATGGTGACTTGCATGTCTTACCAAAGAGATGCGACAAGATGCATGTCCCACCTTTGGCACAGAGAGAAGGACAAGCAGTTGCTCTGTACAACAGAACTGGGCAGGAAAGACCTTCCTCCTCCCTCTTCTTTACAAAACTGAGTCCAAAGCACAGGCTGGGACCAGCCACTCTTATCTGTTGTGCTGGAATGTGCCTCAGACTTGCTCAAATTCATTTCTCTTAGATTGGACATTTGAAAGGGCAAAGATTTAAGTATGGCACAGTCTTATCTAAGACTGCCTAATGGGCAAACCCCAAATTACCTGCAGTGGGGCTGAGGTCACTTGGCCTCTTCAGCCTGGAGAAGACTGAAGGGAGAACTCATCACAGCCTGCAGCTTCCTCGTGAGGGGAGGTGCAGAGGAGCCCTGATCTCTCTGGCAACTAGTGACAGGACCCAAGGGAATGGTGTGAAGTTGTGTCAGGGGAGGGTTAGGCTGGATATTAAGAAAAGATTGTTCCCCCAGAGGGTGGTTGGGCACTAGAACAACTCCGCTGGGCAGTGGTCATGGCCCCAAGCCTGACAGAGCTCAAGGAGTGTTTGGACAATGCTCTCAGGCACATGGTGTTGAGGTTGGGGTGTCCTGTGTAGGGACAAGAATTGGACTGGATGATCCTTATGGGTCCCTTCCAACTCAGGACAATCTGTGATGCTTCAACAACTGTTATTCAGCTCAATTTAGACATAGCAGCAACTGTTTTATGCAACCAAAGAAATTTAAGTGTCTGAGTAAGCCAACATGAAAACTGTGGTGTCTAATTAGCTCAAGAAAAACAGCCTTACAAACTGCTGGTGTGGGCACTAAAATTCAAATTCCTCCTAACTAGAAACATTCCTAAATTCCTTTGTAAAACTAGACCTTACAGGCAAATGGGTAATAAATTAATTACTTTCCACATCCAGAGGGTTTTTTAAAAGGTTGTTATGACAAGGCTACTCAAGTGAGTATGTTATGAACACCTGAACAATGCCTCTTCAGTCCAGAAACCAAAAAAAAATTCCCTTCCTTACTACACTGAAGCAACAGAATGACCTGTACCAAGTGATCTAAATGTAGCAGCAATAAATTGTTAATCTCTTCTGTCTACAAAATAACTTCCCAGTTAACAGAGGA
>NW_008685170.1:11698-25159 GCF_000695815.1 Acanthisitta chloris | reverse complement strand
GGAATGATCCTCATTTATTTTGCAAGAGTTCGAACTAATGGATTAAAACAAAAATTGCTTAAACTCCATGCAATGAAATGGACCTAAAGAGTGTAAAACCAGGTTTTAAGCTGCTGGAGGAATGTGCAGGCAGATTTCTGAAACTGCCATATGAATAGGATGGGCATGGCTCCAGTCAGGAATAAAGACAGGGATAACAGTCCAAATCTGAGAATGGGAATTAAACCAATACAATGATTTATCTGCTTATCCAAAGTTATCTAAGGCATTTAGATTAAAGCAAACATGAATGAAGAACTTTGAAGATGAGCCATTCATTGCTTAGGCCCCTTGCACAAGGACTGGAGATGGAAAATGAGAGGAGGAGGGTGGGGAATACCTGATTGAGAGCCAGTTGTGATCAAGGGGATAAGTCAATCCTCTCTGGATGCCTCTCCTTGACCACAGGGGCAACCTGGCAACTAGCTTGGTCTGAGAAACAAGCGTCTAGAAGGCAAACATGAGGAGATGAATAGCTCTCCACGGACTTTGAAGTAGAACAATAGCCATAGTCTTGCAGGAAAGTAAAACAAGCCCAAAATGGCTCTAGGTACAGTGGGTAACCATGTACTCAAGGAGTCTTCTCTTGCACCATCATCTCCCTCCAGGTGAGAACGAGAAGTCAAATTGAGGTTTTTAATTCAAAAGTAATGTTTACAGAGGCACAGAGCTCAGAAATACAAGGTTGCTATTAACCTCCATGAAAACAAACAGCTGCTGGAGGGTCTCTATTCCATTTGTGTCTTCCTTGAGGAAAAGGCCGTGCTGTTACCAGAAATCATGGCATTGCTTCAAGGCAAAGAGATGCTTTATCATAGAATCATGGAGTGATTTGGGTTGGAAAGGACCTTCAAGATCATTCTGTCCCACCCCTTGCCATGGACAGGGACATCTTCCACCAGACCAGGTTGCTCCAAGCCCTGTACAACCTGGTCTTGAATGTTTCCAGGGACAGGGCAGCCACAGCTACTCTGGACAACCTATGCCAGTGACTCACCACCCTCACAGCCATGAATTCCTTCTTAACATGTAATCAAAACCTACTGTCAGTTTAAAGTCATTCCCCCTTATCCTAAGAGCTTCAGAGCTCATGGAATTAATTTAAAAAATAAATGAAAAAAAGCAATTCATGCTAGAAAACAATCATCCAACTGCCCAGAAACTCTAGAGACTGTCAGGTACTGTCCCCAATAGGAAGGATTTGGCTTGCAGGAGCACAGCCCTTTGCTCTAAGGTACAGCCTTAACCTGAAATACTAGGGCTGAGTTGCTCCAGCTTCCAGAGACAGCAACCAGGTGTGGATGCCTGTCCAGAAAGCACAGCCTGTGACTAGTGGAGTATAAAAACCGATTTGATAAATTGTCATCAGGTTCTAATGACTTTTAGTCATCAGGGTGGATGAGACTGGAACTGGTTATAGTGGTACTCACAGTTCCTCTCAGAAAGAAAGATTTCTAAATTAAAAAATAAAGGGAAGTCTCAGGTTTATTTGACATTATAGATAAGAGGATTACATCATCACCAATCTCAGTGTTTCAACTGAATCCAAGTCTTAAAAGCCAACTTGTAACAGCCTAACTTCAGCTCTAAGTTTTCTTGGCAGCGAAATTCCAAAGTAGCTATTTTCTCCCCAAAAACATTAGTTTTCACTAGTTAATAAATAGTCCATTTGGGCATTCTGACAGAGCCAATGCACAAGACAAGACTCCATGATGTAAACAGAAGAGACAAAGTGATTGAGGTAGGACACAAACATTTCTGAAGTTAGTTTCTTAGAAAATAAATTTTGGCTATTTGCAGTTTTGATCCAAAGTTTCTTCAGTCAGATTCACTTGTGCTTATTTAATCTGCCTACAAGAGGCTCAGAGAAACTGTAAAGCACTAGGAGGGACAGAACACAATTCACAGGCTCAAATAGGTATCTTTTCCTCCCCACAAAATGTTTCCTCTGAGGAACATTACTGGATCACAGCTGGTCAAAATACTCCATCTTGATTGCTTGGCCTAAAGCCAAAATCCACAGCCACAGCTCTTTGGTATGAGAATACTTTAAAAAAAAAAAAACAACAATTTAAACACTATTTGATCTTTTTTGTTGCAAACTATGACCTCATGGCAGCAAGAATGCTAAATGAAGGTGTTTAAGTTGGTTTATAGCCATCTGAAATATTTGAAGCTCCAAGAGCAGCTCAGAGCCAGTATCATGTCAACTGTGCTAAAAAGCAATAATAGTTTCTCACCTTCTTAGAGATTCCTGGTTAAACAACATACAACAGTGACAGGGAGGCTGCCAGGATGAAGTTAAGGTGAAATTGCATCTTTTGGCAGCTAAGAAATTCTGAGATATGCTTTAAAAACCCCAAAATCTTCATAAATTAAGCTACCAGAGTTTTTTTAACTCTAAGGTTTTGAGCTCCTCTTGATTCTAGCAGTATATGAATCACAGACCACAAATTTAAGCCTTGGCACACAAGGACTTTTGAGGAAAGGCTTTAAAAATGCAGCTCCAAAGGGCATCTCCCAAGCTACAGACAAGCCCTTCTAAAAGAGTATCTTGTGCTTGCCAACATTAGATAAGTCTCTTGTCTATTCACTAGGAAAAAATCTCTTCACTGAACTACTCAAGCTTGCAGTGTGTTCTTTACTCGCTGTTAATAACCACAAATGCCTCCTAACCACAACCACCTCATAATACCACAGTCTCAACAGTTATACAGAGTGAAACAAAAGTAGAGTTGAAGAGAAAATGAGATTCTCTGGATTAAACGCAACCATGAACTTGTGAAAAGTAAATCTGAACATACAAAAAGGAATGAAACTATGTTCAAAATGTACAGGCTACATGGAAGGAGAGATTTGAAAGGAGCTTAAAAAGAGGGAGAGAAACTTTTTAACCAGGCAGAGTGTGACAGGACAAGGGAATGGTTTTAAGCTAAGAGAGAGGAGATTTAAATTAGCTATTAGGAAGAAATTCTTCCCTGTGAGGGTGGTGAGGCAGTGGCACAGGCTGTCCAGAGAAGCTGTGGCTGCCCCATCCCTGAAGTGTTCAAGGCCAGGTTGGATGGGGCTTGGAGCAACCTGGTCTAGTGGAAGGTGTCCCTGCCCATGGCAGGGGGGTGGAAGATGACCTTTAAGGGCCCTTCCAACCCAAATCTTTCCATCATTTGGTCCCACAAGCTGGAATAAACTGCCTGCTCACAAGAAAAAGAAGTTAAGAGAAAAACTTCACAGGCCCTTTTGCATTAGCAAAAGGTCATCTGCAAACTGAGCTGCTTTTCTGGGAGGCAGTGAAACAGCAGGATTGAAAAACTGGAAACAGAGAGAATTGTTCCCAAAAGGGAACAGAAAAGATTCAGGGAACCACAACTGAGACAGTCTAAATCAACAGCTTTGGCTTGTGGTCTTTCACCTTAAGAATCAACAGCCAGATTTGCTATCAGGGAAGTTTTTGCAGCTCTATAGTTTCCATAACAGTGTGTGAGGGAACCAACAGATCTGTCTTGATTTTGTCTACATACAGCACAAATAATATTTTGCAGTAGGGGGAAAGTGTAAGAAAAGCAAACAGCAGGACAGAGGTGCCAGGAGAGATGTGAAGTGGGAAGCAGAGCTTGTAGACCTGCAAATCTAGTGCAATAAATCCCACGTGTTGGGATATGAAAACAGAGATTAATCATTTAAGAGTCATGTCTGAGAAAACAAAACAACACAGATCTTACCAGACAGAGGGATCCAACCATCAAACCTTGATGCACAGGCACTGAACTCTACAGACCTTCCATAGAGCCAGAGCTCCACGCAGAACAGAGGAGCTCATGGAAAGCTGAGACAAAGACTTTAAAGCCAAATTGGCTCTGATAGATATATGAAGTATATACTATACTATATATCTATATATAACTCTTGTACAAAAACTACAGATTATTTTGTTGGTTTGTTTTTAATCTGAAGAGGTAAAGAAATTATTTTGTACTTAAATCTAAACTGATGTTCAGAGAAAGGTTAGGCCTGGAGCACAAGTCTGATGAGGAGTGGTCGAGGGAGCTGGGGGGGCTCAGCCTGGAGAAAAGAAGCCTCAGGGGGGACCTTCTTACTCTTTACAACTCCCTGACAGGAGGTATACCCAGGTGGGGGTTGGGCTCTGCTCCCAGGTAAGGAGTAATAGGACAAGAAGAAATAGCCTCAAGCTGTGCCAGGGGAGGGTCAGCTTGGACATCAGGAGGAATTTTTCCATGCAAAGGGATGTCAGGCATTGGAAGGAACTTCCCAGGGAGGTAGTGGTCACCATCCTTGGAGGAGTTCAAGGAATGACTGAACATGGCACTTAGTGCCATGGTCTAGTTGAGGAGGTGGTGATGGGTCACAGGTTGGCCTTGATGAGTCTCAGAGATCTTTTCCAACCTAAATGATTTTGTAATTCTGTGAAATAACTGTATTTCAGTTACCCTCAATATCTAAGAAATTCAACTCCATTCCAGCCTGCAGGGAAATGCAGATGTCTCTAGTCAAAAGCAAAAATGAGCTCAGTGCATGGGCTAGGACATAAAACCAGTTCTATTCAAAGAAAAACCAAGTACAGTGTAAGTATTGCTTTTTACCAATGTGATTGTAATTTGATAGAACTTAATTCAGTAAAACCCACCTGCATTTCTCAGAGAGGAAACTGAACACCAGCAACAAGACCAAGCAAAGGCAGTTCATCTGTAGATAGGGAAACCTCATCACTGCCAACTACAGTGTGTGGCAGAAGGTATTGGATGACTCACCTAAAGTGTCCTGAAAGCTACAAAATTCCTTCAAGTCTTAATTTTAACAGCTGATGGCTTTTCTGCTTGTTTCAATGTAGGTAATCAGATCTTATCCACAGGACAGTGGGCACCTGTATGTCCGCCCAATTATGGACGTCTAGCCAGATTTTCCCTGGAGTTACACTCCCTGCAAAGCCTCATTTCCATGTATATTATTAGGAAGCACTAAGAGGAATTGTTTGGAATCATTAGCTTTAAAAGATGAGAAGTTAAAAATGAACAACTATTCATCCAAGTTTTGGAGGTGAGAAGGAAATGAAGCCTAGACACCCATGATGGGGGAAGGAGGGAATATGATACTCCCAGAGAACTCTGGTTAACGTTTCTCCATGTTTGGAAATATTATCCAGGCAAAAAAAAATTTATGTGCTTTGTCTTGCTAATGGCTGTGTATCACCTATGGAATACAACAAGGGGTTGTGTGGTGGCAAAACCTCTAAGGCATAGCTAAAGCTTCCAGATCAATTCAGAGCCAGCACATAACAGAAGGGAAGAGCAGATAGCCATGCTGGGAAAATGATTCCCGTTTCACATGTTCCAGAGTCATCCCACCTCTATTCAAGACTGAAGGAGACATTCATGACCTGCACCTCTCCCACTCTACTGAGGAGAAGACAGAAGTCCTATACAAGTCACAATTTAGGTATTTTGGGCCTTCATTTTCAGATTTGCTTGGGAAAGCACACAGTACCTGAGGACTTTCAGAGCATAAAATCTCACAGGGATATTTTCCCAATGGAAAAAAGCTATTTTTTCATACATCTTTCTAGAGGATAAGAAAAGCAGGAGAATCATTTCATCTGTTTCTGAAATTCCTGACAGAATCCAACTGCACAACAGGCTGAGCTTCCTTTTCTCAGGGTTTGTTTACTTCCAGTGTTTTCTTGGCTGAGGTGAAATTCCATCAGGCAAAACTTCTCACAGTACTGCTCAAAGAGGAAGCTTTTTCTACTCCTATATTAGTTTTCCTTTGCCAAGACTCCAACTGCCAAGTTGGAGTTGGGGGTGTTCAGAGAAGGCTCTGGGAAAAAGTTACAGCCCCTTCCAGTGCCTAAAGTGGCTCCAAGAGAGCTGCAGAGGGACTTTGGACAAGGGACTGGAGGGAAAGGACAAGGAGGAATGGCTTCCCACTGCCTGATGGTAGGGTTAGATGAGACATTGGGAAGGAATTCTTCCCTGTGAGGGTAGTGAGGGGCTTGGACGGAATTCCCAGAGCAGCTGTGGCTGCCCCATTCCTGGAAACATTTGCGGCCAGGTTGGATGGGGCTTGGAGCAACATGGAGTAGGGGAAGGTGTCCCTGCCCATGGCAGGGGGGTGGAATGAGATGATCTTTAAGGTCCCTCCCAATCCAAATCACTCTCTGATCCCATGACCTGTTACAGTAGGATTCATACAAGTACCTTTTAATATCAAAATCAATTTAAAAAAGAGAAGAACACAGGGAGGAGACATCTGCTTTGCTCATGAGAGTTCAGAGGGCAGGAAAACAAACCCATTCCCTGATAAGATGAGAAAGGACACAATAATTGCTTAAGGCAAGGTACTGCATAAGTGCACTGTCTGAAGACAATGATTAATTCACCTCTCTGTAGTGCAGAACATTGTTTTTCCAAAACGTTTCCCCTGCTTCATCAACCTCTGAGGAGAGTTCCTGGCCCAACATGCAGAAGATCTTATAAGAGCACAGGAAAACAATAGAATATTATGGACATCTACCTGGTCTGTATTTTGGGAAAGGCACAGTCTTGACAAACATGCTCAACTGAAACTCAAGTCAAACTTAGCTCAAAGCAAAGCTGTTTATTTGTGACAAATCCTTACCTCCACTTTTTTTTTTTGCCATTCACCTCTTTCCTTTTAATGCCATAAAAAGGGAATACTTACCATCTAACCATTAGCCCAAGCTCCATGAAGTTTTTCAGGTTAGGAAGAGTTTGCCTTAGATCTGGAGTACTCAGCCCATGCTGATATCTAAGCTACAAGAGAAGAAAACAACCCTCTGTGAGAAACTGCAAAAAAATGAACTGTTTCATCTCACCAATGTACCCAAGTGCAGTGTACCCAGATGTGGTCACCAGCATGATGATTCTCAGGCCTTGCAGAGCTGGAGAATGGGCTGTCCTGGGACAGGCATACGGAGCAGACACAACAGCTGCCTCATGTGAGCAGTCCAGCCCAAACATTGCCAGTTCACTGCTGCAAAGGACCCTGATAAGGGCTGAATATCAAGGTCTAAGTGGGGAAAATGCCATTCCCCTGGTCTGCAAACTGCTGCAATGAAGCCATAAAGGGGAACAGACCCATAAGCATTTGAGTGGCAAGCCAACACCCCCCCAGATGTGAGAGCTCAACCCCCAGGAAAGTAGACGGATCAATGAGATGCTACTGGATCCTTGGTGGTGACTATCCCTTGCTTTTTATAATCTTCTCTGCATATTTCCCCTTTTCCTTCTATCCCCCTTTTCGGTCTCTCTGATGCTAATAAAGTGAGTTATAGTTTTGGCTACCAACATCTGACCTCGTTTGTGTCTTAATGTCACTCTGGGTATATTCGATCCTAAATCCCCTCTACTTTTGCAGTTCAGGACAGCTTCAAATTAGCACAGCTTTCCAAATCCCAAAGAACATAACATGGTCAATTAATTTATTAGGATACTCAAGCAGTTCCAAGAGATCTGTTCCCCTCAAGGAAATGTTCCATTTAATATTCATATTAGCAAAACCCACCCAAGAACAGGGACAAAACAATCTGTTAAACCTCTTTATCCACTTTCTATCAGTAACAGGAAAGCAGCCTCACAGCTCAATAAAAACACAGCCAGTATGGAAAAAGACCAAATTTCACCACAATTGTTCTATATTCACCAATTCTTAACATTTGTGTGCAAGGGTCACTTGTCAGTCTGAGTGTCTCTGTGTGTTGGAATCAGGAGTGGAATTAACATCAACTAAGAAAAATACATATTGTCACACAACTGATTGAAATCTGTGCTGCTTATACAGTTTATATCAACATTTAAAGTGCTGCTATTACTCTCATGATTAATCCCAGCATTCAATTCAAATGCCACTAAGGGAAAGGTTTCAGACATTGACTCTAACCTAAGTATTTACTCCCTACAACCAACCTTTTGCCTCAGATTATCAAACAATGTCCACATGACATAATAGTCACTGCTGGGAGTTAAGAACTACATTTAACAAGTGCCCAAATTAAAAATACCTCTGAATAAAACACCACACGCAAGGGAAAAATCTTTTGAGTTTGGATCTCAAAGCTTCAGGGAGACTTAGCAGAGAAATTTATTCCTTGTGTGGTTAAAATATGACGGAAAATAATCCCTAAATTCCAGTATGTTTAAGGCTGTTGGAATGAAGCACTATCAAATTAATAAGCAGATGTTAACACCCTCCAGAAGTCACAGTTGGCCACAGTAACTGCACAAATTCAATGCTGACAGAGCTACTTGCTGAAACATGGAACTTTCCCACTCAAAGCTAAAATTCCTTTTAGAATCACACTCCTGTTTCCATAATTCCTGACAGCAAGGTGAAGGCAAACATCCTCTAAGTTCCAAAGAATTCTGACTTCCCAAACAATCAGTTTTTCACAGAAACAGACTTGAAATTGGGAAGGATTTTTATGCTCATCTGAGTTTTAGGAAGAAAAGAAATCCCTTTGGAAGAAAATCTCCCTCAGTACTGCATTGTACAACAGGAGAGCATTTATTACAGTTATTATTTCCATATGGATGCAGCCAAGGCATATGGTGGGTTTGGATTCATATTTTCTGTTACAAAGATAGAGCCTGGATTAAGACAACCATCCAATATAAATTACTAAACCATCACCACATTCTCCTGATGGGATTATAGTGGATTTGGTTAACCAAAGAACTAGCCTGGGGCAAAAGGAAAAAAAGAAGGAAAAAAACTCCACCAAAATTTAAAACTTGACATTTGTTGTTCCTCCTGCAATAAAAAAGTTCATAGAATACCCATTTTTATAGTCACCCTTAAATTCTAAGGGTTCAGAGCATGAAAAGAATGGGATTAAGGGATCTCTCTTTCCAGCAGCCAAGATCCTAGGAATGCATGGGAGACATATCAAAACATGACCAAACCCCCTGTTTACACTAAAACACACTTTCATATTGCTAATAGCAGAGATGCATATTAAGTTAGGATGTAAGTTCTGTGAAAACTCCAGAAAAATATGATTTAATGAATAGACTGCATTCTATTTTGACTTTTTAGTAACTTAAAAACCAAGCAGTACTGCCTGGTGTGTGCTGCTGATACATTTAGAACCTGCTGAAAAACTCATCTGCCTTCTAGGGGTAGAAAATACAGACAAAGATCAGTTGAAGCATTAGGGTTTTAGTGTGGTTCTATATTACCTCTCCATGAATGCAGCAAAGGTTAACTCCTACTTCACAGTAGTTTACAGTAGCCACACACAGCCTGAAACAGAAGTCTCTACTTCTGCTGAGGGATACAGCTCACTGCATGTGTAACACCACCCAAACAGGAGCACAGGAAGAGGAAAAAACAGATCCTTTTTTTACTTAAAAGATCAAAACTTTTCTTCCTCCCACTCTTAACCTCTGACAATGTGGGAAAAGAATGATTAGTAAAGACTGTTTTCACCTCCAAACTCTAAAGCATTTCTCATACACCTTTCCTCAAGTTTAACTTTTTAACAGGCAACCCCACACGCCCAGGGCGAGTTACTGCACTTCGGCCAAGAAATAATCAGGCACCAAACAGTGATAAGGAGTGAGTCCAGAAGAGACCACAGAGATGCTCCAAAGGCTAGAGCCCCTCTGCTATGGACACAGGCTGGGAGAGCTGGAGGTGTTCAGTCTGGAGAAGAGAAAGCACCAGGGAAACCTCAGAGTCCCTCTCAGTGCCTAAAAGAGCTCCAAGAGAGCTGGAGAGGGACTTGGGACAAGGGCCTGGAGGGACAGGACAAGAGGGAATGGGTTCCCACTGCCAGAGGGCAGGGTCAGATGGTATAGTGAGAAGGAATTCTTGGCTGTGAGGGTGGTGAGGCACTGGCACAGGTGTCCCAGAGCAGCTGTGGCTGCCCCATCCCTGGTAGGGTGCAAGACCAGGGTGGATGGGGCTTGGAGCAATCTGGTCTAGTGGAAGGTCCCTTCCAACCTAAACCATTCTCTGATCCCCTGTGACCTGTTACAGTAGGATTCATTCAAGTACCTCTAACATCAAAATCAATTTTAAGAAGAGAAACATGTAGGAAGCAGACAGCTGCTTTGCTCATGAAAGTTATGAGGGCAGAAAAACAAAGCAGGCAGAGGTGTCTGTGCTGTCTTGACCCTCCTAAGAAACCAAGTTCAAATTGCAAGTGTTGCTGTTATACATCAACCATCTCCACACCAAGTTTCTAATGGAACCAAATATAATTTGCAAGAGCAGCATTTGATTTAAAGATTAGAATACTCCTTCAAGATACTACAGCCCAAAGAAAATGTGGCCTTTTTCACTGCTGCAAAGATGTGTCCAAGACTTGCATTCACATAGATGGCCACGTATTCTAAATGGGACTGTGACTGAATCATTAATGACGCTGCAGCAGTAAACCATTAGTTGTGATTTTCTTACTAATACTTATCTCCTGCTTTGTTTTCCTCAGCACTGCTCTCATATTAGTTACTAGCAGCACTTACTCCACAGAAACAAGACATAGGAGATGAGACACATCATATTTTATGAACAGTTCAAGACAGAAGAACCTCTATAAAAGAATCTGAAGTAATAATACATTTATTTTAAGGCCAACTGCATCTCTGCTGAAGACCAACCTGTCATACAAGTGAGGATTTTCTACTAGACTTCACAGAAACCCACAAATGTTCAAATAAGCTACATTTAAAACAGTGTAAAAGGGAAATTTCTCCTTTAAACTTGTACTGGCTTTTTAATAAAATGTTTAAACACTTAACTTCCACCAAAGACTAAGACTAAGACAACCCCAGTAGTAGCTGTAGGTGAGGCATGACAAAGTTAACTCAGAACAAGCTAGACATAATTAGACTCTTCAGGAGGAGAAGAAGTAATATTCAGTTGACCACTTTCTACTTGTACTTTCTTCTGAGCAATGGTCTGAACTTCTACTGGAAGGTGTCTGTCCTCAGCAGTCAACCAGCTTCACTCTGAGCATCTCTAAACCACTACTGCCATCCAAGGATCTTCCAAGGATTTATTTTGTTAACTGTTCTAACTGAACTGGATGTTTTAATTAAACTGGACTGTTTTAATTAAAACCACATCAGCCCAAAGAGAAGCTTAGTGCCTTCCTAAAGGTAAGAATCCCACAATAAAACTTCATCACATCTACAAGTACAGATACCTCACTGTTAACTAAAATATAAAGAGTTCAGTTACTCTGCTATAAAGTTCATAAGCCGTACTTAAACTGCTAAAGCTTTGCATGTAAGTTGGTTTAAAAAGAAACCATTTAGTTATCTTTCTATTTCTGGGTAAATAGCAGACTGCACCCAGAATCAAAATTAGGGGTTTGGCCACTCTGGGTCTGCCTCTTAAGACAAATCATGATATCCTGCATTTACACGCAAAGAACAGCCCATTTCCTACCCTAATTCATGTATTTAATGACTAATGGGACACAAGCACATACATTTACTTCCAGCCAGAAACCACAGAGTACCTGGACTGGAATATTTATTTGGGGGAGTGCAGAACTACTCTAATTCTGAACTCATCTGTTCATCATTTCCCATATTGTTTCCCCAGCCATATTCATCTTGTTGTAAGACATGTGGAAGCAGTCTAACAGCTCAGAATACATTATTAAAGTGCAAAACACCAACCACTTCAGTACATGCTATGCATAATAGTCCAGTCTACACTGAAATCTGCCATATTTTTACACTCCACTTAGTCTCTGCTGCAGGCAACTAGTCCTTGATGTTGTAGCACCATCTGTACCCACACAAGAGGTGGATCCAATCCACTACCATGCTATGCTCATGCACTGCTAAGGCAGTTAAGAGCAATTTTGAATTAGTTTCAGCTAAATGAGGAGTTTCTCTTGATGGCACCAAGAATTTCCAAAGAACATCTGCTCCACAAATGCAAAAAGCAACAAAAATAGAATCAAGAGTGTTCCTTCAATCACATTTTGCAGAGCTGGTTACAGGCCAAGCATTTACATGAGGTTTTCAGAGGATGTCAAACTCTGGGGTAGAAATATAAAATGCAAGTTTGAATAAAATGACATAGTTAATTGTTTTCCAAGATCCTGGATGGCTTTGCAGAGTATGAAAGAGCACTGGCTGGAGTACAGATGACTAAGCACTGCAATAATGAAAACAGAAAGTGTTGTTCTAATGCCTGTTGCTATATAAACAACCTAGGGGGATCAGTGAAATAATGCCTGCTGCTAGCTAGACTGTTGTGTGTGTTTATACCTTGTGGGGGAAATTATAAAATTGGAGGTTATTGAAGTCTTCACGTGGTGCTTGGCTTTGTTTTGTTGAAGCTGGTTGGTTGTTCTAGCTCTGAACACCTACCTGGGTTTACTGCAAAACCCTTAATCTGCAACACAGTGAAATACATTGTGGTATCAATCAGCTCTTCAGATATCTATCTCAAATCCAAATATTTAAAATTCATTTTGATTTTTCATATTAAAGACAGTCAGCAAACATCTACCACATCTTGGGGGTAAATATAACCAAATTTATTATTACTTCCTTATTATTTAACCTTCTTTGGGAAGCAGAATTATAATCACAGTGTAAGTCCTCAATCTTGATTTCAGGAGGAGTAAATAGAGCACTATCACAAGAGTGACAGCCCTCAGCCAAGCAAGAGGAATCACTCAAATACAACAGTTATTTTCACGGGAATTATGACTTTTATCTTCACATGCCAACACCTGCCTCCCTCTCCCAGAATCCCTTCCTGAAAAGCAGATGTTTACTTTGTGATTCTTTTAAGACCACTTAACTAACAAATAAAACAAGTGACATCAACATCCTTGAAGCCTCATGTCCTTCATTAATCCACTGGGCACACACTTTGCAGTTCCTCAGGCTGACCCAGAGTGCTTAAAGCCTTCATTAAAACAATCCTAAAGGACTTCCACCCCAATTTTGATTTAGCAATAACAAACGAGGCAAATGAACAGCAATCAAAGGAGTACCAGGAGATAACAATTGCATTTTAGGCTGTACCTTCAAAGGTACTTACAATCACACTGCTTCTTTTAAAGCATGACTAGTCTAACTATGACTGCATTTATACAGTAGAGGCTGCTACTGGTAAGTTACTTTCCTCTTATCATAGGATCCCAGAATGGTTTGGGTTGGAAGAGACCTTAAAGATCATTTAGTTTCATCATCCCTGCCATGGGCAGGGACATCTTCCACTAGACCAGGCTGCTCCAAGCCCTGTCCAACCTGGCCTGGAAGACTTTCAGGGATGGGGCAGACACTGCTCTGGGAAACCTGTGCCAGTGCCTCACCACCCTCACAGGGAATAATTTCTTCCCAATATCCTATCTAGCCCTATCCTCCGGCAGTGGGAAGCCATTCTCCCTTGTCCTGTCTATCCAGCCGTTGTCCA
>NW_008685170.1:0-11454 GCF_000695815.1 Acanthisitta chloris | reverse complement strand
TCTAAGGCCTCCCCAGAGCCTTCTCTTCCCCAGGCTAAACCCCCCCAGCTCCCCCAGCCTGTCTCCATGGCAGAGGTGCTCCAGCCCTTTGAGAATCTCCATAGCTGTCTATGGACTCTCTCCAGCAGCTCCACATCCTTCTGATGCTGGAGGCCTCTCAGTTTCTTACTTTGAAGAGATGCTGCAAACCCATGGTCCAAGACAGTCAATAGCACAATTCAGGAACAGTGATCTCTCCATTACAGCTAAGTGTCCTCACTGAGCTCTGACTGATTCAGTTCCCACAAACTATATCCAACTGAGATGGAAACTTTTTCTCATGACTGCTTCTTCTTGCCCCAATAACAGTCTGTCTCCTTTCCTCACCCCTCAGCCTGGAGAATTTCAATTCATTTCGCTCCCAAGCAACCAGCAGTAGGACAAGAGGGCACAGACCCAAGCTCTGCCAGGGGAGGTTTAGGTTGGATATTAGGAAGAGATTTTTTACAGAGAGAGTAGTCAGGCATTGGAATGGGCTGTCCGGGGAGGTGATGGATTGATGTGGCACTTAGTGCCATGGTCTAATAACCACAGTAGGGTTAGACTGAATCATTGAGGTCTCTTCCAACCTGGTTGATTCTATGATATGATTAACTCCCTTCTGCATTTTTTGATTTGCCTTAGCTGCTTTTAAGCTGCTTTTCCCCTTACATCCACCAAAACAGAGTCTGGTCTTTATTCAAACACAGCAGCAGCCTCAATCTCAGCACCTTGTAAAATTCTGCCAAACATTTATGAGGTAAATTTTCTTCTAATTTTTGTAACTGAAATGTGATAAGAGGCAATATTCTAACACTGTATTTTGGTTTCACAGCAATAGTGTTTACTGGAGATGGACCACAACAAGGAAATAGGAGTACGTGTTTGAGTACATGCAGAACACACTGTAGAGCTAAATACTTAGATGAGCCAAAAGCAGTGTTTCCTCCAGAACTCTCTCATTTGTATTCATGATACCCTTCTTGGGGATAAACACAACACCCTCCAGAGAGATCTCAGACATTACCCTTCATGGTTCCAGTCTGGTGTTCCAGTAAGGATATGGGAAAAGACAGGCTGGGAGAAACAGCCAATCACACAAGTAAACTATTCCTGTAAAACTTGGTGGTTAGTGGGTTTGTTATAAAAACATCTATAGGTCCCCATGCCCATAAAGGTGCCTCTCATATGCCATGTTTTTTCATAAAAAGAACATTTAAAAAGCCAATTTAGAAGACAGAGCAGTTAGTGGCCTCTGAAAACCTTCCCCCTTCCACACTGAAGCACTCAAATAACTCAAACCATGTTTACTGCAGTCTTACTGCATTTATAGCTTGATAAGATGAAACTAGAGAGCATAACCTTTCCAGGTTCAGGTCAGAGTTTCTTAAAAGGGCTCAGTGTCACAAAGTGATGTTTATTGGATTATAAGACTTATTTCCTATGACCTCATTCATCCTGAGCTTTTGTGTTAAAAATCATTACATCAGGCACAGCACAAAAGGTCAGATGAGCAAAAGCCAGAAAGGTAAGTAACATTTTGTACATCCATCTTAAACAGGATATTTTCTTTATGTGTTTTAGCTCCCCAAATGTAATTTTGCACCCCTGACATTTGCTTTTTACCTATATAAACTAAATATCAACGTAAAAATACCAAAAGGACTCGAGTGCATAGGTAGGTACAGGGAACTCACTACCTTGTCCTGGCTGAAAAATCAGAGAGAATATAGCAAATGAAGCTACTCACTCCTCCTCTATTTATTCATTACCTTCACATTTTGTAAATCCACTCCAAAATCAGGCAGTTTTCCTACCTGGCATCAGTCCAGCTTTACCTTGTACCTTAGGATGTTGCAAGCAAGGGACCTGCAGAACTATTTCAGTGTACTCTGTTAGGTGCTGCAAACACAAAATCTTTCAACTATTTGTTCTTCCATGTGATGCTGGGAAAGCTGTGGCTCTAAAATGAGCAAAATGAAGCCTTTGGCAGTTGATTTGCCCACATTTGTGCAACCTGCTCCCTTCAGGTGACAAGGCACTTGCTTAGCGAAAGCATTACTCAAAGAGCAAGTGATACAGCCCATGTCACAGGGCCTAAATGGAGGAAGAATTTGGGGATTCTCCACTCCCAGCCACATCTTGCACCTGATCTAAACTGGTTCCCAGGTATCCATTATGCTACTTTCAGTGGGCAAAGGAGATTGACTTCTAAAACAAGATTAGATGGGGAATCAAATGGGAAAACCACTCATTTGATGAGTATAGAATCAATAGTTTAATCTGTGAAAGACTTGTTTCCTATCAGGATAACACTGGAGTTCAGTGAACTCCACATGGCATTAAGACATACCAACACTGGAAATGGTTTCTCATAGGACAAATGACATTTCAAACTTCAAAGCTGAGATGAGGGAGCATCAAACCAAGGTCAATTCATCAGTGATCTTTCTGAAAACATCAACTTATATGTGCTAAATTGAAGCAGACCTTGTTTGTTTCTATTTACACAATATTAACCCGAGAAACATCCACATGAATTGCACACAGAGCCAGCAAAGACAGAGACAATAACCCTTTTAGTATTTCCAGCCTCTTGAAAAAACAGAATACTTGAAAAGTTCTGGATTTCTAAACATTCTGGACTGCTCAAAAAGTGAACGAGCCAATACATATCAGATACTTTTATTCCTTTTGTTGGAGAACACCTTGCTCTAAGCTTCATCCACAGCATATCAAAAGCCTGAAAGGCATTCATGGATGATGAAGCAGCTGTCATACTCAAAGCTTTCAGACAGGTTTTGTGCCCTCATGTGCCAAATCTTATGCATAGAAGTTTGAGACAAACACTGACTGAAGGAGGAAAAAACATACATGTTAAACTATACACCAGAAGAACAAAGGCTGGGGGTGGGGGGGAAGTTAAAATAACAGATGCTCTGCCAAAAACCTCCAAAATCCAGAAGTCAGAGCTTGCAGCTTACAAATACGAGATGAGAATTTTGATGCATTAGAGCAAGTGCAGTTTCAGGAAAAGAGATGCATTTGATCATGATTTCTTTTTCACATTAAGAGATGGGCACATGGTAGGAAAGGAGAAGTTTCTGAAGGAAGAGATAGGCTCAAAAGAGGTCCCTGAATTGCACAGATGTTAACACTTTATGTCTGAAAGCCCAGTTTGGTCTCCAGTGCACACACCCTACTTGTTAGGAGCAACTACAGACCACAGCTTTTTCCTACATTGACACACTGTGCCATAGGTTGATAAGAGACTTCCCACTTTCCTATCTCTTCTAATTCCATAACGTAGCACTTACAGACACTACAAAGCAGTTGAAGTTGGCAAATCACACATGTTTATGTCAGCTCAGCTGTATCAGGAATCCATTTGCCTTTTGATTACTGAATTTTGGTTCTATTTTAAACACATACTCACTTTTTTAAAAGAACTTAGCAGGCTGAAGAGTTAACACACAGAGATGATGACAGCTACACAGTACACAAGTGAGCTAACACATAAAGCATGCCTGCAGGGGGTGGTCCCCAAAATTACTTTGGAGAAGTGACTCTAGGCACAGCTCCTATTCACAGGCTATTCTGAGCTGGAAGGGACCCACAAGGATCATCAGTCCAGTTCTTGGCCCTGTACAGGACACCCCAGCAATCCCACCATGTGCCTGAGAGCACTGTCCAAATGCTCCTTGAGCTCTGTCAGGCTTAGGGCCATGACCACCACCCTCGGGAGCTGTTCAGTGCCCAAACACCCTTTGGGGGAAGAACTTTTGCCTAATATTCAACTTAAACCTCCCCTGACACAACTTCAAGCCATTCCCTCAGCTCCTATCACTGGTCACCAGAGAGAAGTGCTGCCCTTCCACTTCCCCTCATGAGGAAGTTGTAGACTGCTATGAGGTCTCCTCTCAGTCTCCTCTTCTCCAGGCTGAACAGATCAAGTCCCCTCAGCCACTCCTCATAAGGCTTCCTTTCAAGACCCTTCATCATCTTTGTTGTTATCCTCAGATACTCTCTAATAGCTTCATAGTTTTCTTGTATTGTGGTGCACGAATTCATGAAATGGTTTGGGTTGGAAAGGGCTTTAAAGCTCATGCAGTTCCAATCCCTCTGCCGTGGACAGGGACACCTTCCACTAGCCCAGGTTGCTCTAAGTGCCATCCAACCTGGCCTGGAACACTCCCCGGGATGAGGCAGCCACAGCTGCTCTGGGACACCTGTGCCAGGGCCTCACTACCCTCATAGCCAAAAATTCCTTCCCAATATCCCATCTAGCCCTGCCCTCTGGCAGTGGGAAGCCATTCCCCTTTGTCCTGTCCCTCCAGGCCCTTGTCCAAAGTCCCTCTCCAGCTCTCTTGGAGCACCTTTAGGGACTGGATGGGGCTCTGAGGTCTCCCTGATCCCTCTTCTCCAGGCTGAAAACCCCCAGCTCTCATCCTGTCCCTATATGAGAAGTGCTCCAGCCCTCTCACCACCCAAACACGTTGTCACCCACCCCAGCTGTAGGAGCCTCCAGTATGGCCTGGGCTCAGGCTGCAGGTGCAGTGATCCAGTACTGGTAGAAGAGCCAAAATCTGCTCCTCTACAGAGCAAATCAACATTGGCCTTTGCCTATGGGCAAGACTAGAGGCTTTGAGCTAAATTAAATGGGAACTGTTGTTATAGCTAATCCAGTCTCAGTTCAGCCTATTTAATCTTGGCATGTGTGATAGGAAAGGGAAAAAAAGCAAGCCTTTCCAATAGGTTTGCAGGAACATATGAAAATTCCCCAATTCTAAAGGATCTGGCTAGGTATGAGCCCATTGCTACCCTAGGAGACTTTCAGGAATGAAACCTCTCCTAAGAGCTTTTGGCTCTATGCAGCTGGAGAAGGTACTTTGTGGTTTTTCAGGTGCAGTCCCTTCCTCTTAGCATTAAAATGAATGCTTGGCACTTCCCAAGATGAGGACTCAACTCTGGCTTCAACCTGTGCTCTTTCAAGAACACTTTTCCCTCTGCAGCTCGGTTGGCCACAAATTCAGACAGTGCATTCTTTCTGAACTCTCCATTTTATGACCTTAGTTTAGGGCCTCATAAAAGATGTAGTATGCAAGTCACAGTATCCTACACTCAAAGGGCCATAACCACTGCATCTCCACTGCTGCCCACAGAACTCTTTAAGACACTTCTGCTCCATAGTGTTTATTGCCAAGACAAATTTCTAGGCCTAACATTTCTGCTGTTCAACTTCCCATGGAAAAGTTTAATAGTTTCTATTCTAAAGTTGATTTTCTCACATGTTTGAGAGTCTAATAGAGCCAGAAACTGAACATCTTAAACACTTCATGTTTAAGAGTTGAATTTCAGTTTGGTTTCTTACATATGGCACTAGTACATAAGAATTCAACTCTTATACCATGCAGCTATTAGACTGAAGGCAGTTCGACTGCAGCTAAAATACATCAAGGAGTCTTTTGCTTTTCTTCTAGGCTTCTGTGAACGTTACTTACCTCATGAATTAGACAAGTAACTGAACCACAGGGTACCATTGCCATGAGAGCAGTATTGGCTGATCAGCATCTCCAGCAGGTACACAAAGCACATAAATGCTGCCTGCCACCATGTGGACACAGCAGATCCGGACACGCACAAGGAGGGTTGGACACAACTTACTTCCTTGGATCTGTATTGTATTGATGTGAAAACAAACATCCTTGGTGGAGCTGACAAAAGAGGGATTTTTTTTTTTCATGTCAAATAGCAAAGTTCATGTGTTGCTAATGAGTGTCAGATGAAAGCAGAATATTCGTTGGCCAGGGCTGAGCAGATCATGCCAATGTGAACAGGAGGATCAGTCAAACATCACTCAAGAACTGTCTGACAGAACAAATCAGGGCTGGTCAGAAGAGCAGCCTTGGCCTGTGAGGAGATCCTTAGGACATAACAAGTCTGAACAGGAGGAAAAAAACAACCCTTAACTCATGCAGTGTAACAAATCCCAAAGATTTCAAAACTTGATGCCTGGGAATGTGATACTCTGACAGCCACCAACTGCAGAGCCCTCCTGACAAACAACAGGATTAACTTTTTATACAGGTAGACTGGGATAGAACAAGACAACAGTTTTAAACCAAAAGAGGACCGACTTAGATTAGATGATAAATTCTTGGCTGTGAGGGTGGTGAGGCACTGACACAGGTTGCCCAGAGAAGCTGTGGCTGCCCCATCCTTGGAAGTGTTCCAGGCCAGGTTGGATGGGGCTTGGAGCAACCTGGGCTAGGGGAAGGTGCCCATGGCAGGGGCATGGAACAAGATGATCTTTAACATCCCTCCCAATCCAAACCATTCTATGATTCTATGAACTGGGATAAGACACATTCACTCCTTAGCCTGGCTCTAGGAAATCAAAGAGCTGTAAACTAGCCCAAATTATTTGACACTCAGTTTTGCAAGTCTCCTTTTCCAGAGGCAGCACTACAGACAAGGACAGAACATCACCATTCCTGAGGCCACATCCACTTAAGACAGATGGAGGCAATGGCCCAAGGCACAGGCACATGACTAAAAGGGTCTCAGTGATCACAGCTCTGGGCTGTGGTTCTGTGCTGAAGCCAAGATAAAACTCAGGATAAGAAATCCCAAAGATCAAGAGACAATTAATTTGATGCCCTTCAGTGGTTGACTGAAATAGCAAATCATTTGATACTCAGAGCTGGAAATAACTGATTGTCTTATGCAAGAAATTAGCTGCAGTAAACCCCCTTCCGACCAAGAGAGAAGAAATTAACTGTACAGCTCTAAGGCAATTATTTCCTCTGCAAGCAATCTTCCAAATAGACAAGGAACTGTCAAGTATCATGCAAGAGAAAACCTCCTGAATACCTAAAGGAATTGGAAGTTTGATGAACAAGGCACACCTTCCACTAGACCAGGTTGTTGTAAGGCACAACCAATCTGGCCTTGAACACCTCCAGGGATGGACCAGCTACAGCTTCTCTAGGCAACTCATGACCCACACCTTGTATACAATTTGGGGCCAATTATTCTCCCATAGTGACACTCTATGCTCACTAAGGACTCACCTCAAGAAGGATGGGTGCTAAATTAAGATCATCTCTTCATATGTAATGAAGAGCCTTCACTGAAGTCAGGCCCAAACAATCAAGGCTGTGGGAATGAAGGAAAGATATAGTAAAGCAGCAATAAAGCTGTTTTTGCTCTACAGGCCTGAGAGTTGAAAACCAAAGCCACTGCACTCTCAATGTCCCATACTTAAAAGTTAATAAAAAGCTAATTAAATAATTTAAAGGAATAACCCTGGAGCACCAAGACCACTGCTCAAGGGCTTATGAAAGCTCAGCTCATGCCTGTGCCCCAGCACACCTGGGTGCCACACACACTGGATGCTCAAGTGGATGACAACTCAGAGACGCCAGCTTGTCACTGCCCTGTGTTCACTCACCACAGCCTAGTGAGTTCTTAATATTCATCTGCTCTAACAGGAAGTTTTCATGGTGTAATCTCAATTTCTCTGCGGTGAATAGCAGGGCAGGAGTTCACTTCCCCCTTCCACTAAAGCCTCATCTTCCTCAGATACTCCACACACATCCCTAACTTAGCTGTGGAGTCTGTGAGGCCAACTACCTGCTGAATGGTCTCTCACTAATGCTTTGGAAAGCTGAGCAATTCATTCCCATTTTTTATTGTACTTTACCTTTGATAATGACAGTGAATTATTTTTGCTATTATTAGGCATAAGTCACTAATTTTCCTTTGGAAAAAACTCCACATTTGTATGTTAGTTAAGAGTCAAAGAGCTGAAATCTTAACTTGAAATTTATGCTCTTCTCTAACATTATCCAACTGAAAAAGCTCCTCTGTGAACTTCGTGAGGGATTCAATTTTAGCAATAGAAAAGATGGGGATTGAAACAATTTGTGCTCACATCCATATGGAAGTTATTAGGAACCCTCAGAATTAACACACATTGTTTTGACTTGGGAATGTAACAGCAAAGCAAGTTTCCCCCAAATAAATGCTCTACCAAGCTAGCACTGAGCTGCTTCTAATTCCAGCTGAATTCTCCTGAGTGCAAGATGTGGTTTCCATTGTTATTATCCTGCTGTTTTACAAAACAGTTCCACTTTATCTCTAGAAGAGTTTTTATGTCAGTAATTTTACTTACTATCAACCCTGTCTCACTCCTTCCCCACTCACGTTTCTCCCTGCTGCCACAACTTCAGGAAATTGTGAAAGGAAAACCAGGGAAGCTTACACAGATCCTTTCAAGTAATTCTTTCAGTTTATAAAAGCTTTTTCTAGGCTCTTTGTTTCTCCCCCACAGTGAGCAAGACTTGCATGAATGATTCAAGTGAGGTGATGGAGACTAAGGCTCTTCTCTTTGAGGCTCTAGTAAAGTCACCACTGTTCCTTCCACCTTCCCACAACACACAGAGGGAATTTAAGCAACAGATTCACATTTAATCATGACAAAAAGTCATTTGCAGGACTGGTTCTCTCAATTAAAGCCTTTGGGCCTTTAAAGATCCCTCCAGATAGTGAGGGACTGTGAGAATAAAGTGATGGTAGTGATAAGAGAGAAGCTGCTGCTCTTTCTCCATCCAGACTTAATCACTTTCACACATTCGCATGCACTAAGCATATCTGAAAGTTTCTCTGAAAGCAGCTCCAAGATCTACTTAAATTCAACAGTCTCCAGGGAACACACAAACTCAGGTTTTTAGGTCACAGAATCACAGACTATCCAGAGTTGGAAGGGACCCTTGAGGATCATCCTGTCCAACTCTTGTCTCTGCACAGGACACCCTAACAATCTCATCACGTGCCTGAGAGCATTGTACAAACACTCCTTGCACTCTGTCAGGCCTGAGGCCATGACCACTGCCCTGGGGAGTAGTTCCAGTGCCCAACCACCCTCTGGGGAAAGTATCCACTTAAGCCTCCCCTGACACAACTTCCAGCCATGCCCTCGGGTCCTGGTCACCAGAGAGCAGAGATCAGTGCTCCCCCTCCCCTGCCCCTTGTGAGGAAGCTGTATCCAGGTCGAGTCAGCCCCTGATCACAGAGGTTTTGAGAGGTATTTCTGCACATTATTTACCTGTTCTGCTTTCACAATGGAATTTCCCCTCAGAAAAACTGTAAAAAGCTGCAAGATTTGACCAAGGATAACAAAACAAAGGTGACTACAACAGTATATGTGGACATCAGTAACACTTTCCTGTTTAAACAGGTAGTAGAAGACCCCTAGAAAATTCTGATTTACTTTTATTATGTTTTTATAGCCAACAGCATAAAATCTGAAGCACTAACATGTGAACCACTAGTGGTGTACGAAACACTTCAAAGTTTGGCCACCAAGTACTCTAACTTGTAGCAGCACCAATGACCCCATGGAAATTTGGCAACTTTTTGCATAAATCCATACTCAAAGTCTTCATTTACTTTTATGAGTTTAAACACATGCCAGCAATTTCAGAAACCAGCTCTGAGGACTTGGAAGGCAACATGGGTGACTGACCATGTGTTCAGCTGCTCAGAGTACTTCAAGAATCGGACAAGGAGAAAATCAGAATGAGAGGTTTCAGTAGGTCCAACAGAGGTAACAACTCTGATGTGACAAGTCAGAGATAAACAGGAAAACAAGTGAAGTGGTGACAGTTACTGTAAAAAAATACTACAGGGCACAAGTGGCAACTAATCCAGACTAACCCTACCCTAACCCCCTCTACCCTGCTCATGTGAGGCCCCACCTGGAGTACTGCACACAGCTCTGGTGTCCCCAACATAAGAAGGATATGGAAACTGTTGGAGCAAGTCCAGAGGAGGCCACAAAGCTGGTAAGAGAACTGGAGCACCTTCCCTATGAAGACAGACAGAGTTGAGGCTGTTCAGCCTAGAGAAGAGAAGGTTGTGTGGAGACCTCATAGAAACCTGCCAGGATCTGAAGGGGCTAAAGGAAAGTTGCAGAGGGATTCTGCATCAGCAACTGCAGTGATAGGACAAGGAGTAATGGAGATAAACTCAAAGAGGGGAAATTTAGATTAGATATTACGAAGATCTTTTTCACTGTGAGGGTAGTGAGACACCGGCACAGGTTGCCCAGGGAGGTTGTAGATGCCCCAGCCCTGGCAATATTCAAAGCCAGGTTGGCTAAAGCCTTGAGCAACCTGCTCTGGTGGGAGGTGTCCCTGCCCAGGGCAGGGAGTTAAGACTAGATGATCTCTAAGGTCCTTTCCAACCCCTTGACATACTACGAAATGACACGAACTGGGAAGACAACCAACTTGGGCTCAATGAAGAGTTGATCATCTTGATGAAAAGAAGCACAGAGCCTCTTGCTCGCATTCACGTAACTGAATGGTAAACTCAAGATTAAAAGCATGAAGGGCTGAAAGGCAAAGCGCCATCACAGACCCTGAGTTACAGAATAAGCTGATGTATTTATGGAAGCAGAGATTAAGGAAAGCATTGACTTGATAGGAACAGAGAGAGAAAGCTCAAAGCATTTGAAGGAATGAGGATTTAATCCCTTTTCTTCCCTAGGAAAGTCAAGTGTGAACAGCTGGCTGCCATTTCTAATACCACCAACAAAGAGGCACAGTCTCAGTTACATTCACAGGCTGGTTAAGTGAATTTCCAAGATTAACAGGACTTGATTAACTTCATCTGAAGCTATTTTAGCTTTTAAGTAATTTCAGAGCCATTGGAGGTTATCATCCAAAACACACTAAGAATGGGCAAGACACCAGAAGTCTGGAAAAGGGTAAATGCAATCCAAGCTTAAAAAACAAACAACATAAAAAGACTCAAAAGCTTCACTTCAATTCAGGGTGAGGAAAGGTGAAAAAGTGGTGGAAGAGAGAACTGAAAACAAACAAGTAGAAACTAAGCATTAAAAAGTCAGATTATCAAGAATAAAACTAATCATATTTCAAGCCTTGCAAACAGGTTAGAAACAGAAATGTCATTATTTCTGTTGGAATTCCAATCTCCAGGCACTTTCTGGGATAATATAAATAATATACAAAGAACAATTAAAAAAATCATCTCAAGCATACCAACCTGTGCTATATTTTTGTTGAGAAGATAAACTCCGTATTCAAACTGAAGCTTCTCCCCTCCTTTTGGATATAAAGGAAATCTGATGGGAAAGAAAAAAGGGGAAAAGGTATTTAAGGTGAAAATCTTCAGACGCTTATGTAAACATCA
The DNA here is from genome assembly GCF_000695815.1 of Acanthisitta chloris. Lineage (NCBI taxonomy): Eukaryota > Metazoa > Chordata > Aves > Passeriformes > Acanthisittidae > Acanthisitta > Acanthisitta chloris. The sequence continues at coordinate 216 of NW_008685170.1, read as the reverse complement.
AAAAGCCCCAAACTCCTTTTCTGAGCAGGCAAGGACTTGATGACTTCTCCTGGGAATCCTTTCCTCAAGACACACTTAGGAACCTTCTGCAGCTCCAATCATCCTTTCATAAACCGATGTCAAAACTCAGCTAAGGAATTCTGGGGTTTTTAAGTACTTCAGGTTGTTAAAAGATGCTTTTTAGGTTTAAAGCACTTACAGCTCACAGGTAATATT
>NW_008685169.1:0-5133 GCF_000695815.1 Acanthisitta chloris | reverse complement strand
TTTGTCAGAGAACATTTACTATTAAAGCATTTGGAAAAGAAGACAAAATGAGTATGTTACAGTACTTCACATATTATGAGTTATTATAGTGCTCTCCACACATCCATCCATATATTTACCTTGATTAAACACCCATCATGACAATGCCACACAATTCCTTCAACTTTACCCTCACTGCAGCTTTCAAACCAAGACAGTATGTCATTGTGCTTCAAAGTAGGTGGATTCTTTATTTCAAATGCTCCATGTGGTACCAGAAGATGGACAGGGTGCTTCTTGCTTCCTAATCCTATGTTAAAAGAAACAAAAAATCTTCCTGCTAGTTAACATGTGGTAACTCAAAATTTGTTATTGCAGCTATCTTAAAACCACTCTAGAAAGACAGACTTCTAATAGGATACATTGTCCTGCCTTTAAGAGAACAGTTAATTATATTTTTAAGTATCAAATGCAGTTGTCTCCTCACATTTTTATTTATAATTCTTCATTAAAATCTTCTCCTCCTTTTTATATATATGTAATAAACACAGCACATAGAGATTTATACAGCTGTCTGCTTTGTCAGATTGTCCTTGTAATCACCTCCTCAACAACCATCACTAGCTGAATTCTTTGCACTTCCTATCACTATCAATGGCACAAACATCTTAGTTTCTGAAAATCTGGCATAGCTTCTCAAGCATATGGATTAATAGCCAGGCTGTTAACAACTGCATTGCCTCTTCACTGACTGTTCAACATGAACCTTCATCTAAGAATACAGCTATTAGAACTTTGGGTTGCAGTTCTTTCACATACTTAGAAAATGCTTAGACCAGGTACTACTATTTTGCTATCCATCCCTGCAAGTTATTCTAACAGCAAAGCTCAGAAGTTAGAACTCACTTGTGCTCATACTTAATTGTTTTTTTTTGTTAGAAGGCTTTTAAAGGGAGAAGCCATAACCAAAATTTAGCTTACATTACATTTCCTTAAAAAAAATCCTTATTTCATAATTCAAAAATTGCAGCTTGTGATTAACTAGGGGCTTCAGAAAATGGCTGAATAAAATTTTCTACTTCGATGGACTAAACAACAGCAGAAGAGCAAGTGAAAAAAAATAAATGCATCAAGAAACAATCTAAAAAAAATATTTTAATAGTAATACTTAAACCACTTTTTTCCAGTCAAAATATTTTTCCAAAGACTAAAGCAAAGCATTTTTATAGTAAGTCCTAAAAAACCTGCAGGTGAAAAGAGGTTTAATAGAGAGAACTAGTCTCATGAAAACTCAGCTTTCTGAGATGAGTATTTTGGGGTCAGTGTTCCTTCCGCCCTTTCTCTCCTAAGAAGGTTGCTACCGGAGAACTTTTTAATACAACTTACACAAAAGAGATGCATAGTTTTCACTCAAAACTCGCATGAAATTTAAAAAAAAAAAAGGATTTAAGAACAGACTGTACAAACTTACCATATGGATTTGCATTAATATTGGTCCCAATAAGCTCCAATGTTTGTTCCAAAATTTCTGATAATGGCACTGGACTGATTTCCAGAAGCCCTGGGTCAGCATGGCGTTTCAATACCAGTGCTATTTCAGCCTCATAATTTACCACAGATGAGTGCCAGCAGTACTGCTTACTATTTTTCTCCACAGGGACCCAACCTATGGGAGAACACTGCATTTTACCACAGTAAAAAACTGAAGTTCTTAAATGTGTACTAGACCTGTCACATGCATTAAAAAAGCCCACAGTTAACTACAAACAGAGAGTAACAAGAAAACTGTGCAGTATCTCAGAAATGTCTGAAGAACGCAGATGTGACACCTGTGCCATCAGCTGAAGGCCTGTAAGTTTGTCCAGCAAACAGCAATTATCTTCAGTATGTCAGAAGAACTATCCTTCCTGACACCGAATGAATGACATTCCAATTTACTTCTTTTCTGAATATGTTAACTACTATTTTTAACTCTGGAACTAATTTTAATTCACTTCAAAAACTGACACACACATACACACACTCCCTTTCCCCAGTTTTACCTGTGCTGAATCATAGGTACCTGGCATATGTCCGTTTTCATCAGGCAAAGGATTGCCATTAGAGAACTCTATGTCCTTTGCTGGAATCCAGGTATCTGGAACGGGCTTGAAATCCTCTTCAATATTCCAAACAAATTCTAGACACAGAAAAGCAACATTTAGTTTCTGGCAAACTTAGTCAATTTTGCTTTGGTTGTCTTTCAATGCAATTATTAAAATACCATTGATCTAAACCTTGCTTTACAGACAGTAGTCCCAGTTAGTTTGTACAAGCACCAACATCTGTCATGCTCAAGCAGTCTACAATTAGGATGGTTTACAGAAGCATTTAGCCTTTAAGTAGTTTAGAAGTTCAAAAACTACGATTAAAAAAAATAACTACCTATTCCACTTTAAGTAACGAGTGACATTAAAAAAACTGGAGCAGGATCACTGATACTCCCTGTGTTAGTCATTTTTTCAACTGGATAACTTACATTGCCAAAAGAACTCTTCACTAACCTTTGCAATCTTCCAACGAATACAAGAATCGTTTAAACCTCTTGTCACCTTGTTTGTTGGGTTTTCTATCCAGCCTGGCCCATAGATAGGGTTTCCCTAGAGTTTCCAGAGAGAGAAAAGCAGCATTTTACTGAGGTAACCATACCCTGCAGAGTACTGAAATCAACTACATAAAAGGCAAAATATGAATTCTCATTTGCCACTAGAGAGCTTTCATGTTCAAACCCACTGTTTGAATTCATAAATTACATTATATGAATCTAAAAATCTCATTTCCTCCCAAACTCCATACTTCTACTAATCTTCCCCAAGGAAATTATAAAAGTCTCAGTGTGCAAGGAAAACTTACTAATAGGAAATTTTAAAACTGGAATAGTTCCTGGATTGTCATGCTCACTTAAACCATACTTCATGTATTTTAAAGAGTAAAGTCTATAACAACATTATTAACACCTCCTAAGTCGAAGATAACTATTACTTGGTGGTCAAGATGCTTCATCAGAGTTGAATTCACAACAACTGCAAAAAAATAATGCAATTAAAGTGAAAACAAATTAAAACAAAGCTTCCAGTCAGCATAATAAATCTGCATATGTATCTTTCTTATTACCTTTATATGTAGTTACGTAACAGCAGGTTCCATCCACCTTCTCAGTAGGAATTGCATTGTGTATATCTGACTCTAATGCCTTTCCAGTTATAGTTTCAGTTGCCAAAACTTTAAATGGCTGAAAAGAAAACAAATGGCTATGTTACTGTCTTGGTCTCATACAGATTGTTGCTCCTTACAGATGGCCTCTCTACATCCAGTATTACATATTATATGGCTGATGGCAGCTTGGACAGTGCTCTAAGACAGCAGAACCAAGGCAATCTGTTTGCAGGTTCTTTCCCTCTTTCCCATTCTTGATTTGTATTTTTTTTTTCTCTTTCCCATTCTTGATTAGTATTCACAGGTGATTTTGCTTTCCACTTTAAATAGAGAACATAAACCTGAAGAGTTCCAGTCTGACACTGCAATATTTTGAGACATCCCTTCCTCTATTACAGTGGCAATAGAAATTCCTCAGGACTACATCTCCCAAACTTTCACTTTGGAGCTCCATATGGCACCGTATCAGAGCAATACACAGACCAGTGGAGTGTAAGGTGGCAGAAGCATCCTGGTATTAAATACATACCACCAGTGCTGTCAACTAAACACTTTCATGCTTCAAAGGAGCAAAGAAAGACATGAACTGTGGATCTGAAACAAACAGCCAACTAGTACAAACTTCTAGGAGGACTTCTATACATCTTCTCTAACAGTTTTACTGCAAGAATGCAGTAAAAACAGTTGTGTTTGGATTCAAATTTGAATTAAAATCTTTCCCCTATATTTGGTATAATCATCATACCAAATATGATATTTGGTATATTTGGTATAATAATCATATATCAAAATATATAATCATATATATCAAAAGGTATAATCATAACATATCAAAATATATTTGGTATAATCATCATACCTCCTCTGTCTTGCAGAATTCTGGAAACGGAATGCGGAATTAATAAAATGAGAACCTTCCACATACTTTACATGTTACATTACACATTACATTATACGTTACAATGATATGCTACATTACATATTAATGTCCATTACATGTAGGAAATTTTTACATATTACATGTCCATTACATGTAGGAATTAAAATTTCCTATGTAATGTAATGTACATTACGTATTACATTACCTGTTACATGACATGTTACATTACATGTAGGAATTTTTACATATTACATGTGCATTATATGTAGGAATGAAAATTTCCTATGTAATGTAATGTACATTACGTATTACATTACCTGTTACATGACATGTTACATTACATGTAGGAATTTTTACATATTACATGTGCATTATATGTAGGAATGAAAATTTCCTATGTAATGTAATGTACATTACGTATTACATTACCTGTTACATGACATGTTACATTACATGTAGGAATTTTTACATATTACATGTGCATTATATGTAGGAATGAAAATTTCCTATGTAATGTAATGTACATTACGTATTACATTACCTGTTACATGACATGTTACATTACATGTAGGAATTTTTACATATTACATGTGCATTATATGTAGGAATGAAAATTTCCTATGTAATGTAATGTACATTACGTATTACATTACCTGTTACATGACATGTTACATTACATGTAGGAATTTTTACATATTACATGTGCATTATATGTAGGAATGAAAATTTCCTATGTAATGTAATGTACATTACCTGTTACATTGCATGTTACATTACATGTTAAATTACATGTAGGACTTTTTACGTATCACATGTGCATTACATGTGGGAATGAAAATTTCCTATGTAATGTAATGTACATTACCTGTTACATTACATGTACATTACATGTAGGAATTTTTACATAACACAACGTGCATTAGCGATAGCCGCTACCCGCGGCCCGGCGAACCCCCCCGGGCCGAGCCCACCCCCACCTGCCTCCCAACTACCTGTCGCTCCCGCTTGGCCGACGGCTCCTCCTTCACCTCGGTGAGGAACAGACACGGCACCTTGCTCTGCACCGCACCCCGCATGGC
>NW_008685168.1:0-16311 GCF_000695815.1 Acanthisitta chloris | reverse complement strand
CCCTCTCCCCACCTCAGCCCCTCTCCCACCTCCGCAGGTCCCGATCACGCTCGGTGTCTTCCTCAACTCCTACTACGACGTGAAGTTCAGCGTCCTGGGCATGGTGTTCGCCACCTTGGGCGTCCTGGTGACCTCCCTCTACCAAGTGGTGAGTGGCAGTGTGGGGGGAGCTTTGTGCCTGGGTGGTCGTCTAGGTTTGATGGCCTTTGTGTACCATCCTGCCTTGCTGAGCTTTAAAAAACGCACCAAACGGCGATAACCTGCCGTAACCCCTAATAAATTAAGGAGTGTATTATCTTTGCTGCTGAGAATTGGGATGTCATCTCTAACGTGAGTGTACAAAGGGGCAGAGATGGCTTTAGTGGTAGAACTTCTTTTTCTAGAGAGAATAGATGTTCTCCTTGCTGAAGCAAGTGCCTTGCATTTGTGCCTTTCCCTAGAAAGGATGTTTTCGAGTCTTTCAGTTAATCCCATAGTTTATCCTTGAGCTAGTTACAGCTATTTATCAGCATCCTTCAATTTCAACTCTACATGTTCTAAGGTGTTTTTGGAGAGGGTGCATTAATACTTATGCACTTATACACACAATACAAACTTTCTGGATGATGATGGTTTTAAAAATATGTTCAAGGACTGCCTTAGTCCTTCCACTGTAACATCATATTAGGAGCTCAACCAGTTCTTTATTGGCTGTGACTGTAAAAGCCTCCCAAGTTTGAATCCCCTGTCATGCTGATGTGATAGTTGGCCATTTAAACTTGAATTTCTTCGTAACAGGTGTACTGTGCCTCCAAAAAGAAGAGAGGCTGTTTGACCCATAGAATGTAAGATGATAAATGATGGTCTCTTGCCCTGTTTTGGGGCAGGAGGAGAGAGATGCTGCCTAACCACTTTAAATGATGGTGTGTGTACTGGAGAAATTACAGTACTGGAATGAAATTACTCTGTAATGTTGAAAAAAACCAAACTCAACCTTAGCAAGTTTCTATGCTGGAATCCATGTGACTTAACGTGATTGATGAAGTATTAAATGTCAGTCTTCAGTACAATATAAAGATGCATCTTTTTGGCTGTAACATGTATCTTTGTAGCCACAGATAATCAATATTTCTTAAATCACGCTACCTTGAAAACTGAAGTTTGAAGTATAGTCAATCTTGAATGAAATCCATTGAATCTGGAATAAACTAACAAAAGAAAGACAAACGTTTACTGGTTTTGTTAGCTAGTATGTGGAGGAAAATGAGAAGCAAGGACCAGGAGCAGATCTCTGCTTAGGCAAAGGTACTCAGCTCCATCACAGACACCGCCTGGAATTTGTGTTGAGAATGAAAGGGAGTTAGCATTTTCTCCCCAGCTCTGCTACTTTTTTGTTCTTCCTCAAGTACAATACCCTCAGGCTATGGAAAAAGGAAATTTTGGGCACTCAGGATTTTTTCACTGCCCTTGTATACGATTTTCTCCTCGTGGCTTTTGTGCTTGCAGGAACCACATGGAGCCTCCAGTCAGGCAGAGGTGAGGCTCAGCAATCTGTTTATGTAGCACTGTCCACGTGAGACTCCCTCTGTGTTAGTAGCCAGTTTGCTTTTGCTCAAGTTTTCAATCTGTTGGTTTTTTCCCCTCATGTTTAACACCTTTCTCTTTTGGTTTTAGTGGGTAGGTGCTAAGCAGCATGAGTTGCAGGTAAACTCTATGCAGTTGCTGTACTATCAGGCACCAATGTCCTCAGCCATGTTGTTGTTCATCATACCCTTCTTCGAGCCAGTCTTTGGAGAAGGGGGAATATTTGGGCCCTGGACACTTTCTGCTGTGGTAAGGCTTTTATTGACTTGGTTTAAATAATTAGCACTGGTGTAGTTAAATTTGACATTTTTGTACAGCCACAGATCTTTGTACAGACATTGGCTATGATGAGAGGGGCAAGTGCAGGAGCAAAAAAAACCCGTTATGAGTCTGTCACACTTCCTCTGAGAGGAGTGAGTCTGTCAATGGATTTATCTCCTTATTCTTGTTTCTGTTTAGAGGGCGTCTGAGCAACAGAAAAATCTCTCAAAATCCGGAAGCTTCCCCTAGTGTATTAAATTAAAAATATGTAAGTGCTTTAATTCCAGCACTGTCCACTCAAGAGAAAGAGATAAGCATGCTCACTTTTGACACTCTCGACTCCTCTTCTATGGAAGGATGCCAACTCTGGTTGTTCTCTAGAATTGGTGGTTTATTTTCACCAGAAGTCTATAATTTCTTTCCATATCCTTCTGTCTGGAAGGCATATTCTTAACACTGCTGTTTGTGCCCCTCAGCAATGGGTTATTTCTTCTAGCACTGCAGATTATGAATGGGATAGCAAGTATTTGCAGTAACAAAATATTTTGCTAAAATAGTTTTTGTGTTGGCCATAAATTAGACTTTGTCTCAAGGGTAAGAATCCAACCTCTGTGTGTATGAGTAGCCAGATTTTCCAGATCAACCTTAAATGTTCGTCGAGAGTAAAGGAGAAAATGCTTGTGGTTCTATCAGTGTATATTTAAGGACATCATATCCTGATCTGCTTATACACATCACCAGGGTCTGTACTGATTTGAAGCTGTTTCTATTTTTGTTCTCTATATGTTTTTCTTGCCTGATATTTTGTGTTTCAAAGTAAACGAAACTAAATAAATAAGCCAGAATGTGTCTACAAATGGCCAAAAGCAGGTCAGATTACTGACTGTGTCCATTAATCCACAGATAATGGTACTGCTGTCTGGAATAATAGCCTTCATGGTAAACTTGTCCATTTACTGGATCATTGGAAATACATCACCTGTCACGTATCCTTTGTAACATTTGTCATTTTTCCTGTTTCCAGGTGAATTAAGTGAGAATTCATTTGGGCTGATTTACTGTGGGAGAATTGTTGGGTAACCTGCCTGCTTTATCTTAAATGATGAAGCTGGAAAAGCATGTTCATGTGTTAGTGTATTTTGCTCCTTTGGGATTTGTGTAAGTAATGGTGGTTAATCAATGACCTTTATACCTGCAAAGAATATTAACCCACACTTTGGCTACCTTGAGGACGTGTCAGCCAGTTTGTAGTGTACAATGGGTGAAAGGCTTTAAGTGGAGGTTAATACAGCCACAGGGATGCATGAAAATTCCATAAATTGGAGTCAACACAGCATATCCATTGCATGCTTTGGATGTAATTACTGGAATTTCCAAATGTTTGTTTTTACAAAAAATAATGCTGCTATTTGCTATTCTCCTTAACAGATGTCTAGGTACAACATGTTTGGACATTTCAAGTTCTGCATCACCCTCCTGGGAGGATGCCTCTTATTTAAGGATCCGCTGTCCATTAATCAAGGCCTTGGGATTCTGTGCACATTGTTCGGCATTTTAGCTTACACTCACTTCAAGCTTAACGAGCAAGAAAACAGTAAGAGTAAATTGGTCCAGCGTCCATAAAGCGAGAGTTTCTGAACACTGTTGTGAAGGAAAACAGTCTTTAAATGTGCATTGATTCTAGAATGCACAAAATTGCCTCATTCATTTCGATCTATGGTTTTATTTTAACCATCAGGATTGTTATTCTCTAACTAAACCAAACGAACTGAATTATGTAAAATGCTGGGGGTTTGCCCATCTCAGTCCCTCCTATCGTTTTCACTAAATTTAAACGGTAACTTGAAAAAGGCATACTACAAATTGCTGTGGAAATTGTACCGAAGTAATTATATTTTTTGCATACCAAATGAGAGCATGATGGCTACAGTTATAATAGAGTGAAAGAAAAGGAATCCTGTCTCTGTGATCACGCCAGTATTGCTGTTGTGAAGACACTTGGAGGCACTTTTTTGCTGATGTTATGGTATGTAGTGATGCTTCCTCCTTTTTGTCTGGTGAGCAAAGAAGAGGGAAACATTCTTTGTCCAGTCATTTCAAAAAGGGCCACCAAGCTCATTCCTATTTCTTGTATGCTTTCTTATCTCTCTTTGGCTTCAACAGAGGGATAGATTTTTGGCTGGAGAAAGTAGATATAATTACAGATGGGCAACTGGAAAACTTGAAGCCACATGCTGAGGTATAGAAGAGTAGGGAATCCGATCTAAACAGTTCATCTTCATTTTTTCTTTTAGTCCATCAGGACATCAATGACATATTTCATGTTTTGAAAAATTTTGTTACTGCTTTAGAATTTTCTCTGTGCCAAAACCAAGACTTTACATGAGATCTTGTAAATACTCATGAGCCTAATAAAATCCTTGATTTTTGTGGTAATAACCAAATATTTTGCAAGCCTTGCACACAGACACCCATACTAAAAAATATTTTGGAGAAATCTTCGGAAAGGTCACCATTTATAAGGGCATGAAGTTGCCCAGTTCTCTCTCCTGCCTTCAGCCCCAGCTCCCTCACTCCCACACCTTTCCCCAAGAGTTACCTTGGATGGGATCTGCAGGTTTGTCTGTTACTGTTCCAGGGGAGAGGCCCAGTCTGGGCAGTGCTGGGCAGGCAGCATTTCCCCAGCACAGTCCTGGGACATGGAATAGAGGGTCTGAAGAGTGCAAGGTGGGCCCTGCTTCTGCTCTAATTCAGACATTCTTTGCAAATTATTTTATGACAGTAGCAAGCACTCATTTTGGCAACGTGGATGGAAGAAGTTGAGTGCTGTTCTAGTTTAAAAAAGGAAAGAAAAAATAACTGCTTTCAGTAAATCTGGAGGGAACATATGTTCGCTAGATTTGCTGGGTTAGAATTTAATTGCAGTATCTTAATCCTTACATGTTGGGGTTTGTATTATCTCCATCTACCTCTAGCAGATTTAAAGGGGGAATTATGTGAAGAAAAACAGGTATTTAAGTTTTGCAGCCACGACAGAAGTAAGATTTAGTTCCTCCAAGCTTTTCACAATAGAGGTAAGAAATCCTAAGTGTAGGAAACAATGCAGCTTTTCTCAAGCTTGTAAATTATTTATTCTGATTCAGAGTTCTTGATTTAAGAAAAAGTTATTTCTCCATATAACCTGTGTTTACACTGTAATGCTCTTTATCGTTTCAGAGTTGGAAATACTGGAATAGTTTTACATCTTTTCCATCTGTTTCTTGGGCATTGTACTGGTCCGAGGATGGGTTTTAATACATTTTTATAGATCTATATAATTAGTTTAAAAATATAAAATGACATAATAATGTCGCCTTTGACTTCGGTAATTTGGTGCTTGTTCGACAGATTTTTGCATCTGGTTTTGCACAACTTCCTAAATTCTTGCAGGCTGTGGGGGCACTGTGCCAGAGGAGTTTTCCTGTTGGTGGCTGAACAGCTACTCTCTCAGGCTTGAGGTTGAAGGAGAGTGTTTTGCTGCTGTTACATATATGAAAGGGAGGTTTGTCTTGCAGGAACTCTACCTTCAAGACAGAAATTCAATTCAGAAGGACTGTATCCTCTTTCTCTCTCATTTCAGGAGATGAATGTCCAGCAATGGCCCAGGACTAAAGCAGTATTAAAGCCTTGTTTGGGCTACTCATAGGTTTATATTAAACTTTTTAAAAATATTAATGATAGTCTATGCTGGTTAAGTATTAAAAGTCTCATTTTTATAATGTCTTACATAATAGGAGCTTCAGAAGAGTGCTTTGTAACATCTTGGAGTACAGCTAATGTCTAACCCATGTCTAGTTTGTCAAATCTGCAAAATCTATCAGATTATGATGAATTTCATAACTGTCTGTATATGTCTGTGCAGTTGTGCTGCTGAGGAGGGCCCTGTTCTTGAGCAATACTGTGCTGCTGAACACTGGCACACTGTTAAGGTGTTTAGTAGTGACTTGGAAACGTCTGGCCTGAAATTCACCAGTGTGCTTGGGAAAGGATAAAGAAGGCTCACTCCGATAGGCAAGAGAGCCTTTTCTGTTCCTGCTTTTAACAGCAGACAGTGTGGCTGGCAGGTTAAGAGAATTTGGAGAGCAGGCCTTAGTGTCCCTCAAATCACCTTCCAGACTGATTTTTCTCCCAAGATATTTGTTTTGCTCTCAGTTACACAGTTACCTGGATGTTAAAAGAAGCAGAGTTTGGATTACAGACTTGCAGGTGTTTGCTTGTGTTATAGGGTTTTTTCCTCATAAAATTTTATTTTATGCTTTCAAAACCCAACTTCCCTGTTTAATAAGAAAATAAGAGAACTTTTGAATAAATGAAAAGTAAACATATATAGAGAAGATATGTTTTGTTTTGCACAAGATTTACACTCTTATAACTGTAAAGGTTCAGATCTTTGTTTTGCTACCACTGCAGTCAAGCAGGTGCTCCATACAAAGTCACTCTCTTCCTGCTGGTGCTTTCTCTCTGATCACAGTCTCAGCATTCCATCTAACAGCTCACTTGCCACAAACATGATTGGGATGTCAGCCACAGAAGGTTAAGAACACAAAAGGAAAAACACTGGGAGCTGATACAACCTTGGGTAATGAGAAATTGCATTCTAAGACAGAGGCATCTTGCCTAACAGATCTGTGCTAAGCCTCAGGGTCAGGTGTGGGTTTGTCTCCAGGCAGGTACTGCAAAGAATGCAAGACCTAGGTTGTTTGAGTTCTTGCTGTGCTGCAGTAGTGACAAATGAAATATAAACTAGTTTTCAGTAATATAAAAATTTAAAATATAAATGCCATGAAAAAAAAAAGTGAGATTCAGACAGCCTAAAGTCTTTGCCAGGCTCATCCCACAACAATGGTTAACCTTCCTAAGAGAAGGGAGCTATTGCCCCACCTCCCCTGGCCCAGTGATGCTAGAGGCTTAGTGAAGGAGGAGTTGTTTTCCTTAAAGCTGCTCTGCTTTTTTTCAGCTGTATCAGTTGGGCCAATGAAAACATAACACCTCTCCCTACGGCGCGTGTCTCACTGGAGTTACTGTTTCTGCTTTCATCTAACTGAGTTGGATCATTCTCCTGTCTTCAGTAAGAAGACCTGAAAGGTGTAATGGACCCTGGAAGTAGAATGTGCTCCATTGCCTCGTGTAACTGCAGTGTCCAGTCAGTCCTGCTCTAGGGGATCCAGCCCAGCCCAGCGGGTCATAGTTACAGTCTGCAGTGCAACAAGGACTGAAGAAAGGGGAAATGTGATCCCTTTCGTTGTTTTAGTTGCAAGGCAGCTTCTAATACTTTCCAATTTTAATCTTTGTCATTTCTCTTTAGCAGATGCATTTTTCAGTCTGCCCTGTCTGCGTAATTATGACATACTTTAGGGAATTCTGGAATTGAGACAGTAATTGTATCACTACTCAAATACACTGACCTCACTCAGTGTTGCTGGTTTTTACCTAGGGACCCTTGCCTGCCTTACAATCCAGAAAAAAAATTAAGTTATTAAAATACACGAGGAGTCAGGTTAACCTGAATCAAGAGGTAATTTGCCAGCTCTGGAGTTGCATGTGCCTTCCCAGCTGCACTAACTCAGTACCCAATAAGCAGAGTATCCTGCTTTTATAATGGAAAGGCAGGAACAGACGTGGGCAGATGAAACATAATGTAATGAAAGTAGATCATGTATTTAGAAGCAAGTAGTGGGAACAATCCAAAGGTTGCTTAAGGAATGGCATTGCAAAGATGTTTTCTGATCTGTTAGTGGCTTCACTGGAACATGAATACAAGCCTTTCATTCAAAGGCATGTGGTTATATTTAAGGAGCTCCAAGAGGTCCAGCGTGGCTGTGTGGGTAACTAGCACGTGCAGGATGCACATGCAGGCTAGCAGTGTGTCAGAAAAGAGCAGCACTATTTTTAGAAATGTAGACGCCTCTGTCTCATCCAGGAAGTGCAGGGAGGAGATCTTTGGTTGAAGCACAGCACAAGAATGTAATTGTTAATGACCTTGGCACAGAAAACTTGTAGTGTTTTACTTTCTTACAAAGCAAAGACTGAGAAGCTCACTTGTTTAAAGGTGCTGTCTTCTGATCAGATGAAGCACATGGAGTAATCATGGACACTGGGACTGTAGAACAGAGGTGGTTGTGATACAAGGAAAAAAAAGTGAGGCAATGGATTAAGAAACAACTGAGAAGAGTATACAGCACATGTACGTCTAGCTAGGCTTTTAAAGATAAGGTCTAAGTTGAGATACTTAACTCCATGATTAGGCAGCTGAATAGTAGGGCTAGAATTGTCAGTGAACTTCCCTTCCAGTAGTACTTAATAGAGAATGGCACTGGCTCAGCATTTGGAGAAACAAAGCTGCATAGTTTACAAGTTTGATCTTTTTTGTCTCCAACTAAATTAGGTATGTTATAAAGAAACTGAGTCCTTGTTCTGCTTCCTTACTCTGCCCGTAATGTTTTTAATCTTCCTTACTCTCCGGGAAAAAATAATCCATTTGCACTCTTTTTTTTCTGTTGCATAACTGACTGACTGAATTTTGTTTTATAACACACCAAAGTTGCATATTAAAAGCTTTGATGAAGATCTTGTCATTTATCTACACGTGCACATTCACTCAGGTTTCTGTTTTTGAGCCGAATGGAAAAAGCCTCTCCATCTCCTATTATACAGCATCAACTGTTGTGAAATAAAACACTTGTCTCCAAGGAGTCAAAAGCAATATTAAGGTCTTCTGGGATCCAAAGCAGTTTACCTGTTAAATGCATTTGTTGTGGTGGTTAGTCAAAAAATGGTTTTCTATTTGTTAATCCAGTTGAGAGAAGAAACAGACAGTGGCCAATATTCACCCTTCAGACAACTGTGATGCATTTGTGAAAACACACAATCTCATTTTTCTGAGTGGTAAGGTGGTTCTTCTGATCAGGATTAACAATACCAATGGTTTTTAGCTAGTATCATTCCCCAGAGACCTGCCTCTTCAGGTAAGACTCTGGTCTGCAGGTAGAAAAAAAAATGGATAGAGATGTAATGGATTTGTTTCCCAAACAAAGCCCAAGCAAATCTTTCCTATAAAGGCTATTTTGATCCATGATTGCTCTGCCTCTATCAGGAGTGGACATGTAAACCTTAATTCTGTGCTCACAAAGCTACAGTGTCCGTGAGGTCCAGCAGATGGCAGTGTGAATGCACACATGGGAGGTTGGCCCTGAGCTGAGATTGCTGAGCACCCACACCAAGTTTTGGATGCCAAAGACAAATTAAAATTCAGAAACTTTGGGAAAATAAGAGGTTTAGTGAAAGACATGCTCTTAGCACACATTATATGAGATAGCAGAGTCAGTGGAATGTCATGTTGGTGCTCAAAGGCACATATCCTAGTCCTCTCCATGGACATTACTTGGGCACTTGCTTCTGCCCTTTGATCTGTGTGAACTGGGAGATTGATCTGACCCTTGTCTAGGCAGAACAGTCAGACAATGAACTGGGTCTGTGTCCCATAAAATAGGGTGCAGGACCATTAAATCGGGCTGAGCCCTACAAACTTAGTTCCTAAAGGCTCAAACTGGAATCTTCTCCCTTCAAACTGGCATTTCCCCCCCCCCCCCCAAACTGGGCTGAGCCCTCCAGACTGGTTTCTGGGAGCCTCAAACTGGCATCTTCTCCCTCCAAACTGGGCTTTGCACCCTCCAAGTTCCTTTGGTCATTCTGAGGAGCACTCCCTTGGGCTCTGTGTCCTTGCAGTCCAGACTAATAACCAGATGTTTGATTAAGGTGTTCAGAACCATGCAAAGTTTAAATATATCTCCAGATTTTTTTCTGTTTTGTTCCTCCCTGCTTGCTTTTCACATTCCCTTTAATTAAATAGGCCTGCCACCTCACAACCATAAAGTCAGTCTGAGACCTTCAGACAGAGGTGTAAAAGGATGTTAAATTTTTGGTAGCCCTTTCAGGACTGAAACTGGAAGCTGGATCATATGAAGAGAGACCATATCATTGGGACCAACCATTCACTCACTCCTGTCCTGGAGTCTGAAGTGTTGGGCACTGAAATACAAAAATGCCATCGTAAGTTTTATGGCTTTTGCTGAAACCTGTATCATTTGATGGATGATAGCTAGAGCAGCTGACTCCACAGAGAGCAAAATAGTCTTCAATAAAAAAATGCTAAAATTGCTGGAAACCTTCCTAAAACACTTTGCCTGTGACATATAAGGAAACATACTGCAATGTCTGCTGGCTCTACTGACATTTGCTTTAAATGACACACATCATAGCAGTGACCTTCCATTCCAAAGCAAAGAGTTGCTGTTCAGAGTGACCTCTGTTATCCACTTAATGCACTGTGCTTACACTTGCCCTGTCTTCTGGAGGCCTGTCAATGGATACAAATGAGGCATAAGCTATGTGTTTTCCCTCAGAGTTAATTTTGCCTTTCCAGAATTGAATTAGACCTTTGCCTAAGAAATAACATTTCTGACAAATGTCTGGCTGCTGGGCTAGTGGTTGTGATTAGAGTTAATTCTAAAGAATGAATATTCCCTCCTATACATTTAAGCAAATATTTTCCTCATTTGAAGTAATACAAGAGCTTTTAATGTATATGTGAGTAGCCACCACATTTATTGTATACAAACACTCGTTATCTCACCAGCAAAAATAATGAATGGCTTTAATCTCAGATAATGTTTTAACATCTGACTCAGTAACCTGGACTCCTTCTATAGTACATAAAGGAAAAAAAGGCAATTCCAGAAAAATTGTTCACTTATTCTGAAAGTAGATTATTAAAATATATTATCTATCTCATATCTGAGAAGTATTCGTTCATCTCCTCTAATTACAAAAGAAATCTAGATGACTTCATGGGTTGTATATTATATATATATATATAGCTTTTGGCAAGATGGATCCGACCTGTCCTGTTGGTGTCATGTAAATCTCACATTCATTTCAGTACAGTCTCTGTGTTGCATATGTGGCAGCTGTAGCACTTGGGGAGAGAAGAGCATACAGAGTAGTCAGGGCTTGAGAGAAACTGCAGCCCCCAGGAGCAATCAGGTAGAGTTCAGTTATGCCAAAGAAGGCCCCTTTTCCAGCCTGGCAACGGGAGCTGCAGGAGCACATTACCATTCTGCAGCTGTGAGACCTCTCAAGGCACTGTGTGGGCAGGTGTAGCCAAGCTGCTGCTCGAGGAAAGCCTGCCCAAAGGGTAACACTCTTCCATGCCACAGATTGCTTCTTGGGGCCTTTCTCGAGCCCATCTGCCAGCATCCCTCCAGGAATGAGGAGTGTGCCCTGCCCAGCTGCCTCAGCTGACACAGAGCATGCAAGGAGGGTGACATCCAGTGGAAGGATGGTGAAATAAGGCTCTGGTAAATAATTTTAAATACACTATCATTCTACAGGGAGTAGCTTAATCCGCTGTCTGCTTTCTTGATTGGTCTCCTACTGCAGATGTTTTACTTGTGTTATGAGTGAATGTTCTATTCTCAAAATAATAAAACTTTCTGTTAAGGACTGGTTTGAATTAGCAATAATTCAGAACTTTTAAAAAATATTATGTAAGAGGCCATAAGTAGAATTATAAAATGCTTTATAGTATTTTAATTCCTTTCAATAAGCATATTTTGGGTCTTAAGGGATGTTCATACCAACCATGTGGCTTAGTTCCAAGTGCCTTTCTTCTTAAAACCCTTGTGTTTTGGGGCATAGCCAGATAGGATGACAGAATATATATTATTTTTATAGCTCATATTTTGGGTTGACAGAATGAAGAATGTTTTATCTTTGAGAGAAAATTAAACATTCCTGTCTCATTTTAAAAAAGGATTGTCTAAAGGACTTGCTGTAAGCCTCTATATGCTTTCAGGATCCTCTTCCTGTTCATTAGGAACTGTTGTGTATTCTTTTGCAATCAGCTCCCATCATTTAGGAATTCATTGTGTCCTTTGAATTGCAAGTGGTTTACAAATACCTAAAACATCTAGTGGGTTAATGGGATGGGGAAGAGAAAGGTGTTCTTGCAGTGAGATATTATATATAATATAAAATAGTCTGGGCAAGATACTGCAGTTTAGTGGCTAATTGTATGATTCATTCCATACTGGATGAAGAGAAAGAATTCCCTTCAAGCAATGGCTTGAATTAAAGAAAACAATTGCATTGTCAGAAAAATAGAAAGTTTCTGAAATAGCACTTAAGTTTATCTCACTCTTCTTCAGGCTAATGAATGATAATGTATTCAGCTGGCAAAAGGTATCTTTAGAAACAGGATACATCACAGCTAAATCTTGTTGATTGATCCCATATAGTGACAGGACACTTGTGACAACCTCCTGCAAATTAGTCTCTCCTTGAACTTCAGCTCCACCGTTGCATTTCTTTTGGTTATTTGTCTCACTGTCACAGTCTCCAGTGCTGGTGAGACATACCTGGAGTACTGGGTCCAGTGCTGGGCTCTTGAGTGCAAGAGAGACAGCAAAGGAGCATGAAGTGTGGAGCAAGAGACTATTGAAATCACCTTATCTAAGCCGTGGAACAGTACAAAGTGCTTGGTACTGGAAGAACCATGAGAAGGAATGGTGCAGAATGCAAATGTGAAACAAGCCAGAACCAGAACAATGGTGCAAGGAACAGCTGCAAGAAAGCTGAAGAGTGCTGATAATTTGACATGTCCTTAAAAGGCTATAGTAGGCTGGTGGGTTGGGGGGATGGAAGAAGTAGTGAAAGATAGAAATATGTAACTGTTTAGCAATAAATTGTCTCAGCATCTACCACCATCTGAGCCTGTGCCTTGGTACACCACAAATTCCCACAGGGTGTCACCTCTGTGGATGTCTCTGCACAGATGTCAGACAGCTGTGGTGCAAGGAGGGTCACTCCAAGTCTTGTTCTGTTCTCATGAAAATATTAGTCAGTGGAGTAACTAGGACATTTTGATGGGATTTCCCCCCTACAAAGATAGAGGGGTTAATGAAGAGGGAAAAGAAGGAGTACTCAGATCTTTTCATGTGCTTTTCCTCTCCTCGGTGCTGGAAGCTAGAGTTGCAGGAAGAAAAGCTGCTCTGAGACATCTTTGATCAATATCTCAAAACTTATCTGACAGATGCAATTAAAACTGAAAACGAAGGTAGTAGATTCTGAAAAGAGTAGGACTGATCTAGCTTAATTAAGAGATTTGACAAAATTATATAACGTGGTACAAAAATAGCACTTCTATTCAACTCTATAGTAGAAGAAGAAGAAGGCAACTTACTGTGAAATTTAAAAATATCTATTTTAAAGCTGATAAAAGAGTTGTGTTGTTACATGGCTTGCCACTAGCCTGGGACTCCTCACAATTCCCATCACAGGCAGATTTTGGCTGGGCTGACCTTTACTTGCTGGAACACTGAGACAGCTGATGGTAAAATGCTGAAATAAAATCAGCACTTAAATGTGCATAGACAGATACACGAATATTAAAGCATATATTCTTGTCTCTCACAATCTCCTTAAAACAGAGGTAAGTGGATTTAGTTTTCAATTAAATATAAAATAAATCAATAAAAGCTGCTGCCCTTGAATGGCACTAGTCTTTGTGTGAGATGCTTGCAAAAATAGTTATTTTTCCATTCTTCTCTAATTTCAGGCCTCTTGTTTAAAACATATGTCCAAACAATAGTACAACATGACTCTAAAATACAGCCCTCCATTTCAGCTGCTTTCTGCCAAACATCTGGGTTTGGAGGAGACTAGACATTTTCCTCAAAATAAAAAAGCCTTTTCCTTCCATCCTTTCATGCACCATGACTTAGGGAATAGATCAACAGCTAATTTGGAAAATATTCACATTGGCAAAATGCTAAATTTGTCTATTGTACATTGTTGCCTGCTGGCATTTAAACAAATTTTACATGAATACTTTTTCTGCTTTCTTGTTTTATTTGTGAAGTTCTTTAATTAACCAGGTGGGTCTGTTTCTTTGTCTGTTTCTCTAACTTCTTGGGATTCAGTGCAAATTTTCTGGTTTATTTTATGTATATTATTATGCAGTATATACACACCTAGATATTTTATTTACTTCTGTTTATCTTAAAATGGAAGTCAGTTTACAATTATGCATATAGAGCTTAATCTTCACATGGGTGCACAAACACTTAGCTCAGTAGAAAGGGTACTCACAGAGCACTGAGTCAGATTAAATAGACCATAAGGCATCAGCTGCTTTCAAAGACATTTTCTCTCACCAAGTATTTCCAGTAAAACAAACATGAAAGAGTGCTGTCAGTAACAGAAGACCTTCCTAGATGTGACCCAGCTGTGCTGTACTACCCTCTTTGTTGCTTGTACTGGCAGGGGACACCTCTTGGGGTCAGTGCCTTTTGGGATGAGCCACTAGTGAAGTGCAGTGGCTCCTCACCCTGCTCTCTCTGCACTCAGGGAGGATGGGAAGAGTGTGCTGGTTTGGGCTGAAGTAGAGTTACCTTTCTTCACTAGTGGCTAGTATGTGGCTATGTTTAGCATTTGTGCAGAACACAGAGTTGATAATGCAGAGATGTTTTTGTTATTGCTGAGCAGAGCTCACACAGAGTCAAGGCCTTTGCTGTTTTCTGTACTGCCACACTGGTGAGGAAGTTGGGGATGCATGGGAGATTGGGAGGAGACACAGCTGGGACAGGTGACCCAAACTGACCAAAGGGATATTCCATACCATAGGACATCATGCTCAGTATATAAGTTGGGAGGAGGAAGGAGGAAAGGGAGACATTTGGAGTGATGGTGTTTGTCTTCCCAAGGAACCATTACACGTGATGGGCCCTGCTCTCCTGGAGATGCTGAACACCTCCTGTCTGTGGCAAGCAGTGAATTAATTCCTTGTTTTGCTTTGCTTGTGTGTGCAGCTTTTGCTTTCTCTATTAAACTGTCTTTATCTCAACCCATGAGTTTTTGTAGCTTTTACCCTTCTGATTCTCTCCCCCATCCTGTTGGTGGGGAGTGTGTGAGTGGCTGTGTGCTTCTTGGCTGCTGGTTGGGGTTAAACCATGACAGAAGAGGTTTGGCTGGAGGGATTTAGTGTGTATTTTCCAAAGGGAGAAATGGTGTGGACCACACTAAAGGTGAATCAACTTGCATCTCTTGTGACCTTTCAGTAAGACCCACTGCACACACGCTTGACCTTTCCATGGTCCAGCTGCTGCAGAGTCTGCAAAGAACACATTTAACTCTGCTATTTGCAGCAGGAGTTGTGTATTTATAATGTGGGGTAAGGTCTTACACAAAGACCAGAGGACCTGATCCCTCCATGTCCTCTAGGCCCAAGATAATCTATTTTTGCAGCTATGTCCCTTCAAGTAACGCAGTGATTATATTTTCAAAATAATTGCATTCATGCTCCATTTGAGCCAAGATTGTTGTAAAGTTGTCCTGGATAGAACTATGGAGACATGCAAAAATATCAACTGAGTAATATTTCCTATACTATTCGCATTAAACAGGAATTCCAATAAAGTTTAATTACCAATACAGTTAGTTACTATAATGAAAATATCATGTATATTACTAATTAATGCTTATTAATTACCTGAGGGAAGTATTAGCTGTGCATAACAATGTAGAATCTTAGGGGAGCCCTTTCCAGTAGGCTCTTTCCTTGCATTATCTAATGTATCTCCCTCCCCATCACAGCTGTCCCCAACATGATCCAGACCCTCCTGACATCAGAACCATGTCGGAGTCAGATTTGGGTCTGTACCCCGACTCCCAGAGCTCTTCAATAAAAGCACCCATATAATCATTCCGTGATTATGTGTTTTCTACGCTAACAACCTCAATCCTTTTGCTTTCCTCTTGCACCATATTATTGTTATGGCTTTTAGGAGCTTAGCATGTTGGGACCCTCTGTTAGATGTGCTGTGTCTACAGGTCACCTGTGTATGTTGCTTGACTTGTGTTGATTTTCTCCCCTTAGCTCTGGGGTGAAGACTGGAGTAGGACTGGTTTGGTATGCTCTTCATCCCTTTTATGTTGAAGGGTTAATGCAAGAGGGATCTAGCAGGGGTCCTTGATACCTGCATAGCTACAAATACTCTGTGTTCTACTCAATGGTGAAACCAGAAGCACTAGCCAAAAGTAAACAAATCCTTGTAATAAAGGAACTCTGGAAATAAATATACTATGAAACCTTTTCTTACATAATTCTAGTCTAAATTCATGTTATTAGTGAGAGGAGATAAATGAGGAAGAATGGGGAAAATTAGGCTGACGGTGGTCCCAACTTTGGAGTGTTTTTCTGAACAGGTGTTTGCTCTGTATTTTCACTTGGCCTCCCTCTGCAAAGTTGTTTAATACATATTTTTGATGTATCTCTCTTAGAATCACAGAATCTTAAGGCCTCTAGACCATACATATTATTCTTCATTTGCATTGCTTCAATAAATGGCACAGCTCTGAAAGGCCAATCACAGAATCATAGAACCAGCCAGG
>NW_008685167.1:77624-96427 GCF_000695815.1 Acanthisitta chloris | reverse complement strand
ACTCCCAGGTCCCTTTCTGCCTGGTGGCTCTCCAGCCATGTGATGAAGCTCAATTGTCTTTATCTTCATTCCCTAAGGGTGAAAAATAGAAAGATGATATCAGGTTAACTGCAGGTCTGTGTTTCCTCTTTAAAACAAGTAGAAAATGAATGAGATCTATATTTTACTGTATTTATACAGAATGTTTCCAGGATGCTAATGTCAATATTATAAGTTTAACAAAAGAATACCAGAATGTTATGGAACAAGAAAACAATTCTGAGTAACAGAAGACTTTGGAGGAAAGAACGGAAACTGGGTGGAAGATAGTGTTCACAGAAGCTGCAACCCATCCAACAAGGCAAGGTGAAACAAATGACACTGAAAATATGCCAGTTGTCCAAAAAAGTAAATATCATGTACAGCAAGAAAGGAATAGAGAAATAGTAGTAAAGAAACTACTTTAGGGATAAATAAGAAGGCTTGACTTTCAAAACTACAGAGCAGTGCCTGATAGTTTGAACTCAGACAGTGGCAAAAAGAGCTGGCACTGGAGATATCAGCACTCTGAAAATGTTAGCAGAACCCATGGGGTCTCCTCATGTCAGTGATGAGAGTGAGCCTGCCCCGGGAAGGCAACAGTCATTGCCTAATGACAAAGTTAACTGGACAGTGCAGAAACCCTTGGCATTTGACATCAAACGAGCAGATTAGGTCTTTTGTTCCAGACATTGCAAAGATGATGAGACTTGTGTGAGAGAGCAAAGGACGCAAACTGGAGGCTTGCAGCAAGAGTCTCATTTTCCTCTGAGTTGCAAAATTAACTAATTTTCCTTAGAGAGTTAGGCCTGAGACTGCTGTCACTGAAACTGGGAATTCAGTGCTAAATTTCCAGAGGTCTATGGTTAGACAGGATCTAGCCTTGTGTTCTAGAGACAGTATGGACTATATTGAATTCTGTCTGTTTAAACCACAAAGAGCTCTCCTTGCGTCTTCGTATGTGTTTGTGGACTTTGATTCACTGTGCTTCAAAAGACAGCAGTCTGTCTAAGCAGGAAAATTTTGGTTCTGAGTTAGTACTAAAAGGATAAAAGGTTAGAGGAAGTCACAAAATTAAAATTAAATCTGGATTTGAGATGGACAGGGCAACAATAAATCCGAATAGGTGGTGGGGCACAAAAATGTTAATCGCAAAGCCAAAGAACATAAAACAGGAAAGCCTGGAATTAAGCAAAAATGTGAAGAGATGGCCTGGCCCTATTGAATGGAATAGCAGAATTTCCTTTGATTAGAATCTGGTCAAGATTTTGCCATTGTGAGGGAAAACCAGAAATCCTAAACACATGAAGTGAAAAATGAAGCACTTGGGAGAGCCAGCCTAAGAATGTGAGAGAAATTGTCTCTGGAGGCATGGTATATCAGAGACTCTTTTTTGCTCTCCAGTTAAAATCCTTGGTTGAATTGCTTCAGCACTGCCAGTAGTAAAGGCCATATAGCTTAGAGAGTGAGCAGGGCAAATCTTTGTCTGGAAGAGGGGATACTTATCATTTATAAAAGAAATATTACTGCTTTTCATGTATCTCTTCATGACTCTTTGCCACTAACATCTTTGGAATACTGTGGTGATAATTCAGCCCATGGAAACAAGACGTCCATCACAACATATGTTGCCAAGGAGTAGAACATTTATGAAATAAATATTTGAGTGTGACTGTAAATGTATTTTACTGCTGTTTTGAGGGGAGGGGTGGGAGAAGGGCTGCTAGTTGGAAACAAGATGGAGAAAGATATGAGATTAAGACTTTTCTGGTTAAAAAAAAAAAAAGGCAACACAAAGATATTATGGCCCAAAGTATGTTCTGCTGGTTTTAAAATTATTGTGCACAGTAAAACTAAATCAGCCAAATCTCTCAAGAGGTATATTTTGTCTGGTCAGGATGTAAGAAAAGAGCAGGGTTTGCTACTCATTTTACAAAAATGTTTCAGCATTTAAATACAGCTGCTACCATAATACATAGGCACAAGCATGCTAGACTTCTTGAAGTGCAGGCATTAAATTTCAAGACATTTCAGAAGCTTCTTTCAGATAGAATTGCAGAATTTGACCGCATTTTCCAATGCTCATCTCTCTACAGTGAGGCTGTACAGCTGGTATCCATAAAAGCAGACACTTTCAATATATTCTTAGCCATGATTTCCACCTACCACCAGAATGCCAAGAAGTTTCTCCTTGGTATTTGGTGTACGTTTTTGAAAGAAAACAGAAGTATTTATAGTTTCTTAGGATTCCATGGTTATATGTCAGAAATTCTTATTATGAAATGTTTTTGTAAACAAGCTAAATTCCACTGGGAAATATACAGACACCGTGCCTTTTTTTTCCCTGAGTTTTTTATTATTATTTTTAATTAGTGCTCTCCACAGAGTGTTGAAAGTTATGATAAACATTTCCTGGAGCAGATTTTCAGCCTGTAACTCTGAGAAAGAAATATGCATTTAAAGATGTTGTTCCATATTTTGAATCTGAAGGGGATTAGAAAAAAATATTCTCAGTAGATGCTTTGCAGTTTCTTTTCTCAAAAGAAGTCATAGGATACTTAATGAAGGAAGTTCATCCTAGCATTAAAACTGAGCTAAATTCGTGTGAATGTGTTTATTATTTTCTAAACTATACAATTTCAAACACTTAAAACACCAGGCTTAGCCAATATGGAAATCAAGCTGAATTTGAAATCTACTGTATGCTGTTTCTGCTTTTCATTTTTTACCATTTCACACCTTGTCCGCATCTCGAGCAAGCTTGTAAGTTTCCAGCGCATACATTTCTTGTGATGATATATTGTCCTGGTGGAAAATTTCATTTACTGGCTGTGCCCTTTGCTGAACCTGTTGCTAGTCAGGGAACATGATAAGCGTATAAGTAGCATGCTACTTCATTTATCATACATCGTTTTAGACACTCAAATATCTCATATACAATTCTGCATTCTGCACCAAGGGAAACTACTAAGCTAGCAGGAAAAAAAAGCTGCAAATAAATTGTCAGTTTATAATGTATAAATGTATCATCCTAATAAAAATTAATCATAGTTTATACTAAGACTGTAAATGCCCTTTATTTTTTTATGGCCTCAGTAACCACATGCTATCAAACACTAATAGAAAATATCTGGCTTTTGTGATATTTTTTTGTATAGAAAAATTGAAAGATATAAAAATACTGTCTATTTTTAATAATTGAATTACATTGTAAATAAATCACAGGCTTGAAATATCCAGCATTGTCAAGAACCTTCTGCTCTCCTAACATTTCTCTCTGGTTTAAACTTTCAGTCTGTATTGTGTAATATGAAATTAGTTTCAAAAAGCAACAAGAACAGCAACACCAACAAAATCCTTTAACATTTAAGGAATTTGGAACTCACAGAATGGAAACAATTGCAAGAAATTTAAGGTCAAATAAAACCAAGTCTGATGTAGTAGCTGTTCCTAGCAGAGCAGGTCGGGCCTCCCTAATTTCAATAACTTGTCATCTATTGATTTCAGTCTTCTTCAGACCATCATTAAAATATTTTGCTACAAGCTGCTTTTTATTTCCAACGTAAAATAATCTATATCTTCTCAAGATGTTGCATTTGAAATGTTGAATGCAAAGTTCTGATTTATGTTAAGCTGTGCTTACACTAATTACAACCTTTCACTAAGATATTGGACTATGAAAAATATGTCTTACATTTATATAGCACCTTTTATCCCGCACCCTTTAAAAACTGTACATAAAAGAGTCACTTCATCCACTTCTCTTCTATATCCATTTCTGGGGAGAAGTAGAAGCATTTAATGGCTCACAGTGACATTGCATTCTAGCTTTGAACCAGAACTGAGGAAGGATTTGTTAAACAGAGTTTAATTACATGAGCTGTAATTTGACTAGGTTATCATAGCTGAAGCAGATATGTCTGGGGAGAATAGAGAAGGGAGGGAGAGAAATGAAAAAGCAAAACTAATCCAGATGTCATCCATCTCATTGCGGAGGGGAAAGGAACCTGGCTACAGGGTGGGGGCTTTGTACTTTTTGAAAACACTGTTTTTAGAAAAGATGCCAAGTAAGGTAATAGAATAGAGTCTCTAAAATAGGTTTTATTCAGCTGAGAGGTTTTCCTTCAGAGTCCCCATCAGAACTCATCATGCTTGTCCTATGAAATACAAAATGCTGATATGTAAGCAATCTGCATAGGAAAACTATTGTTGTGTTGCACTCATAATTCACCTAGATGAAGAGAATGGAAACATCTGAAGCCAAGTAATTTCCTCATGTAATCACCACATATTGTAAACAACAGATAGGAAAGGAAGGAAGTAGAACAGGTGCTGTACAACATGATGTATCTAGTCTAAAACTTCACGTCAGGGAGATTTTTTCCATCATTTACCTCTATATCTTTTCATAGGAATAAATAGGTCACAATTACAGTATGACCTATCAGTTCTAAATTTGAAACTAATAGCTGTAATTGGCTTGTAAGAGAAAGACATTTGCAAGGCTTATTTAAAAATATATCAGTATGTTTTCCCATTTAAAACTCAGTAATAGACAGATTGAAACTCAAGTCAGGTGCAGGACTTAAAAATTCTCCTCTAGAATTTTACATGTAGATTCATTTACAGTTGCCAGGAGACTGCAGGGGCAGGCACTCAGAAGTTTCTGACTTGTTGAGCTTCAACAGAATTGCTGAAATCAAGTCTTCTTTTAAGTTTAAGTAGTTTATCCTTCTCTTTATAAGCAGGAGATTACATACACTATGTCAGCAGTTGTTTATGATCACATTTTGTTCTTTCAACTGATGGATGAGAAACCTTACTGGATAAAAGGATCATTATATATTTGATGTACATCTCTTGTGTTTTATGATTTACTTCGGTAGTGTTATAATGATGGAACTTGGCGATAGAATCCATTTTTTTACAAGAACTTTGCAGAAGAAAAGATAGTTTCATGATTAAAAAATATCATTGGGTTTCTTCATGACCAGGTACTTCAGGTCAGTGCAAGAACACAAATATTTGCTGCATTTAATTTTCAGAAAGCAATGTGATATAAAGTGATTAATTTAAAAAGTTCAGGTCATGCCTGAAACAACTACAGTGTGGGACATATGTCCTGATTTAGACTGGATTGAAATGTAAACAACCATGGTTTTTCCAATGTCCAACAGGCAGGGCTCAGCAGAATGAGGCATCAGCATAGAATGGAAATAATTTCTTCTCACATTGAAAATATCTCACCTTTGCTTTGCCAGCTCTTTTTCATATGCTGTCTAATGTTAAAAGATGGTCATTCACTTTGCTTTTTTCAAGCTGCTAAAAAAACCCACTGCATATTTAATATGAGTATAGAAGACAGGAAGAAGCTCCTATGTGTTATGGGGAAAAGATTGTCAAGATACTTTACTCAATGATGTTCTCATTTGTTCTCCTGAAAGATATCCAAGCCTGGTTAGTAGAACAGTTGATTTTATTGTGGTGGGTTTGTAGATTTAAAGATAGCCTTTGAAGAAAGTCTGCACATAGCCAAGAAAAAAAGAGTAAAATAAAAAGCAGGCAACTGTGCCTTTATTGTGTAGAAAAAATTGTTTGTGTGCCTATGATTTGTATCATCTTGCCATCTAAACATGCTCTAACACCATTAATATTGCTATTATGTAATGTTATACATTTCATTGCTGAGGATGCTGAGAAGTCAGGGAGAAATAGAACCCAAGATCTGCCTCTAAACCTTTCTCTCTGAGGTGATCCCCTTCCTTTCTACACAGTATTTTCTTCCCTTCCATGCTGGAGTCTAAAAACACTTACAGAAAGGAAGCAACCTGGGAAAGAACAGAGATTACAGGATCAACAGTTGTTTCTTTTAAAAAAGGAAACATCCATTAAAGAAGATATAGATCTCTCATTCCTTGTTATGTATACCTCAGCACCACCTTGATTTTAATTGCCGTTCCCCTGATTTATGTTTCTGGAGGAAAGTTTTTTGTGTTGATGCCCTAGATTTGATGTACTTCAAGTTCAGAAAAAGAGTTCTGAACAAGGAGGAAGACAGAAAGAACTTACTGCAGAGCTTCTTGGCAAAAGCAGGGCAATAGGATGCAGTCCCAGAAGTATTCAAGGGGAGAATCACCCTCAGTTACAGGCAGTTGTGCTCTCTTTCCTTTCCTGTGAGGCTCAGGAGACAAGGAGAGAAACATGGTGCACTGACAGTACTAATTTCATATGGTTCAATACAGCCGATGGCAATTTTTTCTCAAGGTTTTTGTTTAGGGTAAATGCTTCCCTTTGATTTCTGAGGGAAGCTATTACATACCTTGACATTTTCAGCATCTCTTTATTATGTTGTTTCACCAAAGAAGTGAGACAGAGCTTGCCCTCAACATTTTCTTACCCTAGGTAGACTTCCTAGATAGAAGTATCTCAGCAAAAAATTAAGGTTATTTTTATTTGGTTGCTCGTGTATAATTTGTTTTCTATAGGTTCCTGCTAAACAGACTGAGATTCCATCATGCTGTCCACTTAAAAAATGCAGAAGTAGAAGGCCTTCCAAAGCAGCATGTAATACAGGAGACCACAGATCATTATGGTCAGATAGGGAGTACAAAAACCAGTAAAGAAGTAGTGGTCAGTATAGCCTTAATATATGCTGTCTGTCCTAGAAAATAAATGCGAGACAATGGGAGAAGAAGGGCAAAGGTGGACAATGCAGTTCCTTCAAAATGAAAACAAGTAGCTTGTATTTGATGTGGTGAAAGAAAAGGTAAGTGAACTAAACTGTGTCAGGAGACATCTCAAATAGTAGCCTTGGAGAATCAGCAGCACTCTAAAAGAATAAAAGGACACCTATTTCTTTTCTTGTGACCAAAAAAAAAGGATGTTGGACAAGAGTTTTTGTTGTGCAAATAGGTAGGAGAACCTTCAAATAGGCTGAGTGTAAAGGAACTGTATGATTTAGGAGTTGACAGGCAGATTTGTTTGCTGTCAGCATATAAACAGTAAAAACCACAGAATAGGGGAAGCATCCTATTCTGCTCACAAGCTAATTTGGGTCAAGCAATGTTGAGATAGGAATGACTTCCACATGGGATGGTTTTCCAAGCAGCAGCAAAGCAGTGATACCCAACTGCCAACCAACCACAAATTTTTCTGATCACCTCTGAAATACTATGTATATTGCAGAAAGAGTTGAAGAGGGGAAGACAAAGAGAGTAATCACTTTCATTTGGTCTCTGAAATTTAGTACTAAAAATTAAAGATTTAAGAAATTAACAAATTCTTTGACTGTTGAATGCAAATCTGGAAAAAAATTAGAACATTATTTTATTTGCAGCCTCCCTCTTATTTGTAATATATCTTTGAGAGAAAACACTTTCAAACTCTTTGAGATAGATTGATTTTCAGAAGCAAATGGCTTTTCAGGTCACAGGAGCTCATCTTTGCTGTCACTGTCCCTTTCCAACTACAACAGAAGAGAAAGTGATGTGGATAATGACTTTCCAAATCTGTTGACTTCTTTAAATCCTTAATTCAACTAATGATCGGCACATTTTATTGTACAGCCAGCTAACTATTTAACCTTGTTTCCACTTGTTCATGCTCAATCCATTAGATCAACAAATAGACATCCCCATAAATACATGTATTATGTTTCAGAGTTACATATTTAACATAAAAAATACTGTTAGCTTGCTGTATATTGAGCTATGATTTCAGAAAGCGATGATCTAAGATTAGAGGTGGAATCCAGCTTGTCCTCCAGCTGCAAGACTCTTGTTTTTATAACCGTATGTTTCTCTCATTCTTTCTTGGTCAATCTTGTAACATATTAGATCATATTATTTCACCACTATTGAGGTGATGGAGGCTTTTTATACCATCTGTTGCATATTCCTGCTCTAGAATACATTGTGGAGTTTTATTTTAATGTGTGATATCACAATCCCCTGATTTCTATGTGGTGCTACTCAGCAGAATTAAGGCTGGCAAGTCAGGTCTTTTGTGTTCCAATGTTCATTTTTTCAGTTTGAAACAAAATGCATTTGAATTATGATGTTACCCCAGAAAGCGGAAAAAGCTAAACAAAAGTCTAACAGGACTCCACACAACAAATTTTCATGATCAAACCAAGCTGGAAGAGGTGATTTTCAGCTTACTTTGTCAGTGGCTACTGGTAAGTAAGCATTTTTTCAATTAAGTTCTTAAGCAGGAGAACAAGACAAAGTAAGCCCATGGTTATGCTCATTCAGAATAATAAGGTGGTTGCATTCACTCTCTAAAACCAGAATTATAGGACAGGAAGAAGATAAGCAGATGATAAAGTTAAAGGAGCCCTCTTTTACATCTCTGACTAGCCACTTCACCACACTCCTTTGTAACTGTACAAAATATATTTGTACTAGTCGTGACATAGCCTGTTCAACTGTTTTTCATTGAGTTTCCTTCAAGCTTCATTTTTTAAGCAGGGAAAAATGTCAACACACAAATTGTGCTGCTTTGGGGTAGTGAAACTATTGTTCTTAAACAGATAGCATGAAATACTCCTTAATTATTAAATTACAAGGGGTTTATTGGATTTAGTTGAAAGCTATGCTGATTTCAACATATCCTCACCTAGAGTCTCCACCAGGGGTGACTAATGGGTGTATCCATCTGCTCCTGACTTCCCTAAGGCTGTCTCGGACTGTCTCTCTGACATTTTGTTTTTCCAGAGATGTCTCAATTTTCACCACTGTCTGTCACTTCTGACAACACCCCCTCCATTAGTCTGTCATTTAACCTGTCTTTGACTTTTCTATTTCTTCCCTTGCACATCCAAGCCTTACCCAAAACTTGCTATTGTAATGTTTCCAAACAGTTCAAATAGTTGTTCTCTACCATTAATAAAACTCTTTCTCCTCTTCTTTCTTATTCTTATTCTCCCTTTCCTAACACATGCTGTTAAACCTCCACATCCTTTCTGAGCTCCGTCACTAGGATCTAAATTTTTCAGTCTGACCTCTTGAGAAGCCTTGCACTGCTACCAATTTGTAGTCAGTGTTTGTATTACACGTCATTAACTTCTGCTCCTTCCTGATAATTTTGTTCATATTTTCTCCTTTTGTTTGGCAAATCTGTTGATGTAGACTAAAAATGCCTCTTCAAAAAGCATTGAGCATCTTCTTCTGAATTAGCAGTCTTACGCACGTAGAAGTACTACTCTTGCCTTCACTCTCAGGGCATCCACTTACTCATATCCATTCTAGGGACATATTAACAATGATTATTCATAGTGGCAGGTATGCAGATTAACCTTGGCTACCTTTAAATTTCACGTGTGTATATGCATGCTTTTAAATATTTGCAAAAAGTTGTCAGGATTTTCATTTAACAGTCTGAAATACACTGCATGTATAATTTCCTGCTTTCCTTCTATCCATTCTTCCTGCAATAGTTTTGTACTTTCACAGTTTAAAGGTTTTATTTTTTCTTCGTATTTTGTAGTACCTTTCACATTAGATGACATTTAGCTCTTTGAGTAGATCTGGTAGGGCTGGGGTTTATTTGTACTCCAGTAGCACTTAGGAGCATTGATCAAAAACCTCACATGCTAGAAACTTCACAAATGCACATTAATGCAATTATTCTTGTCTTGGGCATATCCCAGATCCAGCTGTGATCAGATGCCCTGCATGAGAGCAGCACACAATTAAAGGAAAATCAAGCTGCTCTGTATTAAGCCAAGTTCTCAGTTCACCGTCTACCTGGCCAAAGTTTGCTAGTGAATCATTATAAATGTGGGGACAATGGAATAGGTTTGTGGATACTAGCATACAGTTCTTCCATGTCTATGGGCAAGAAGATACTTTCTTGATAAACAGTAAGATGCTTGAAGCAAAACCTCTGTGTTTATCGTTGTATTGAATACATTAGTGCTCAACAAGTAATTCACCTTGGCTGGTGCTGCTTTTCAGTATTCAAGTGTTAAAATATTGCTTATAATGTGTGTCTAATGTGGCATCTTGTTAGTTCATTTGTTTGGGGCAGAGAAAGACTAGGAGAGAAAGGACTTCTGGGTTTAAGCAGAGATAATAATGGCTATTTCTTTGATGTGCTTGGTGAATGATTTTTGTTACGGGACAAATGAAGAAATGACCACACTGTAGGAGTAACCAGCCATGTCTTCTCCTCAGTTACCTTGGACCCAGAAGTCTGGTCTTTCCTCAGAGGGACTTTTTGACAGTTTGGTTTTGTCATCTAAGTTGGTGAGGAAAACACTGCAGCCAGAATAGTTGCTGTAGGAAAGGGTTGAGAATAGAGCTGTTGGTCTTCATCTCAGCATCTGTCTGATGGTGGGACACCTTCAACTTATGAGAATGTTCTATATACACAGACATTGTTCTTTAATTTCACAGTCCTGATGAGGCATGAAAACTATCAAAGATGAATACACTAATTTGTAAACAGGATGGTGTTGCTTCCTTCCAACAAGTCATCTGTGAGCCTGAAATCAGTTTTCTTTCTCAGTCCTCACATTCCTCTAATCAACACTAAAACAGCTGTTTTCACTGCTGTTGTAGTGGTTTATTACCTATTCTAATCGAGATTACCCATCCACACTATTAGTCATTTAGGCTAAGAGAAATGAGACATTGAAAGAATCAGTACATTTTATCATGGAAACTGTCTGTGATACTTCCTGTTCTTTTGTTTCTTCTTTTAACTGATCTACTGAAGAGGTGTATCACTGCTCAGCAAAAAAAACCCAACAAACAAACCCACAACCCAACCAAGCAAAACAAAATCAAATCAAACTAAAACCATAAAACAAGCAAACAAAGAAACAACACCAAAACAGAGAAACCTAGTTTACCAGAAGACACCCTCAAACTCTTCGAGGCTCTTTTCTGTGCTGTTGGTTGCAACTTCCATATGTAGAAACAATGCATTGTCTCACATACTTCTCAGTCCTGCCATATGTGTGTACAATCTCTCCCCATGGTGGTGGAAGAAATAGGCAAGCTAGGGCTTTATATGTCAGCGTCCATACTCTAAGGTGTATTGCCAGTGTCTGTCTTCCCTGTAGGTTTTTTTTTCCAATCAGCAGGATAAAATTGGTTTCAGGATTTTTTCAGGCACACTGTAGGCTGGACAGACTCCTATAGAGCTACAATGGGACTCTCCATCCACCACTTCCTACCAGGAGTCAATCAGCTATCTACTCTCTGAGTCAGTAGGTACCTTCCTTCTTCCTTCCTGCTCCCTGCAAGAAACAGAGGAAAATTCATCCTCTCTCCAAAGAGAATTCACTGAATCTCCTTCCCACTGCCCATGTAGGTTTGGTGCAGTTACGTGGTCAGACCAGGCCCTGTGGTGG
Organism: Acanthisitta chloris; assembly: GCF_000695815.1. Lineage (NCBI taxonomy): Eukaryota > Metazoa > Chordata > Aves > Passeriformes > Acanthisittidae > Acanthisitta > Acanthisitta chloris. The sequence goes on along the minus strand of NW_008685167.1, from coordinate 85,050 downwards.
TTCCCTCTGTGCCCCAGGAGAGCCCAAATCAGTGCAGTCATTCCACAGACAAACTTTTCACTGATTTCAGGTAGGGGATTAGCATGACAAGAAGGAGGGAATCTGGGACTGGAATGTAATGGGGAACCTTGATTTGAGAGGAAGGTTGGCCACTTCAGCATTTTTAATGAAGTCACTGCAAGCAGATGGTCTCATGTCTTGGAGGTGATGCCTGAATGACACATATTGAATGAGCTGGTTTATACCTGTGCCAGTCCTGCTTCTGTGGATGCCAGTTGCTTTTTGGGGGTTCTGAATTCAAATGGGTAATGCATCCCCACTACACATCCAGACAAAAATTCAGAAACTTGATGATAAATTTAGTCTAAATTCACATGCCCTAGTTGCAGAAATTTTTGTTTGAGAAGAGGATTAAATTAGTGCAATCAGGACACAGAGATGCATGTCCCAACTAGCACTATTTAGCTATTAGACACAACTTTGTGACTCTTTCTTTTTTTTTAATAATCTGTACTTACCTGCTTGCAAGTGGCTGTGGCTTCAGAGGTGGTAATTCTTAATTTGTGAGAATTCAGCTAGATAGTATTAATTGTATTTCTATAGTATGCAAATACCAGTGCTTTGTAAGGCAATTTTTGTGGGGTTTTTTTAATCAGTTTTTATTTGGTTTATGGCTAGAAAGGTCTATATTTTTTACCTACCTCGTGTTTAATGGTTTGAATTTGAAATAGACACCCACTTGACCTTTTCTAATTAATCCTCATTGCCAAAAGTTTTAAAAGTGTATGTCACAGCTAAATGGGTGCATGGATGTCAAAAAGCTAAGTATGGGAATGAAGTATACTTTGCAATGATACAATGACTATTGCTGTGAAATTCAGGGATTTCTAAACAAACTAGCAATGCATTTCTTAATCCTTTCTTGTGGTCGGCATTAATAATTTTGCTCATTATCTGTGAGTTATAATAAAAGTAGAAGGCCGATTAAAAGTTTGTAATGCCATCTAATAAAATATTTCTGAATATTTACAGTGACAAAAATGCAGTACAAATGCATTCCTGTTCTGACCAAAGGTATTTTATGTTGGAGGTAATATATGTAATTTTATTAGATTACCAGAGTGTGTTTCTTATTTCAGACATTAATTTTCCTTGTCCATTTTCTGATAGCCTCCTCTTGAATACATAGATTTATTGAGTATTTAAACTTTACTGCTGGATGTTTACCCCAACATTAAACTACTTCTTGAAATTGCTTTTCTAAAAAACTTCTGAGTAGTTAGGCTTTGTTTAGCTGGTGTTTTCTTTTTCTCTCCCTCTTTCTTTTCTTTTGTTAAACTCCATCTTTGTGGACCACATCTGTCCATGTTTAATGGGCAGTATTAGCATTTTGAACTACAACAGCCTGCACAATCTGCCTTTTGTTGTCCTCCCATATGAAAACAGCTACTGTGTATGTCTTTTTTAAGACTTACAACACACATCGCATTTTACTCTTTTTAAAATAACATCTGGGAAACTGAGAAGCTTCTTTTGAAGGATTACATTACAGCCTTGATTTTTATTTATAAAACATAAAGGACTAATATATATCAGTTAGGACATTTTGCTTCCAAAGTGCATTGTAGCAAAATAATTGGAAGGCAGTTGTGGTGTGAAATATATGACAGCTTTACAGGACATAAAAAGCAGCTTTTTCTTTGTAATAGTGTAATTGCCTTAAACCCCACAATCATAATTGTTATCAAAAAATAATCCCAAGGAAAGGCTAATATAAGGTGAGCAGACTATTATAAGAGCTCTAATACACTCAATTCCTTGAACGGTAAATGCAGCCCCTCAATCTCCCAGTGCTTTTAGTGTCAGTCAGAGAGCACTCAGTCATTTCTGTGCATCAAGCCTGCAGTATTGATTTTTCCACTGACTGAAACAGCCATATAAGCATAAATTTTGCATGAGGCTTTCACTTTGTAGACTCTCCTTTGGTCAGATGACACATGATGTGAACATGAAGACTGTATAATAACAATGCATGGTCAACCTGCAGGCATTAAAGCGTGGGCTCTCACAGCTTTGAAGGACAAAAGCTGGAATAGTGCATCTCTGGTGTGATAGAAAACAAATATCATTTCCATCTTGGCAGCCTGCATTCAATTTTATACTCTCTCTCTCTCTGTCTCTCTCCCCCCCTACATTTTCACGGTCCCCTTTTAGAAAGGAAATGCACATGCACACACAACCACGTATAGACATAAAGTATACTTATCACTGATATCCAGTCCAGATAAAAATCAGCTCTATGGGAAAGCAAAGCTGTGATAATAACTGTGCATCAAACTTGAACCCTTTGTTGTACTTGCCTTCCACTTTTCTTTGGTGGTGGTGGTGTTGTTTTGTTTTATAGTTGATGCCATTTCTTTTAAGTCAGTCCTTGAGACTAAATATTGTAGAACAGCATTTGATAACATCTTGTATCATGCTGAAAAACCCTTATCTAAAGATTTGGCCTTGTGATAGACAGGCAGGAGAGAAAACATTCCTTAATAGCAATGTTGCTTTCATCTCATTGCTGTCCTGTTGAAGTTCCCCTGCTCATTAATATTCCCACAATCAATCTCTCTCTCTCTCTCTCTCTCTTTCTCTCTCTCTCTCTCCTCTTTTACTGTTTAAATGTTTAGTGTAAAATATGTTCATCCTGTTATGGGATCATGTCAATGGTATGAGACAGAGGAGTAATCTTAACCAGTGTGAGTCTGAAATAACTGTACAAGGAGTAATTTGTTACTAAGAACTGCAGCAGTGCATTAACTATTCCTTAACGTGCATTAAACTGCAAGCAGTTGATGTAATTAATTTATAATATAATGCAATGCAACCTCTTAAAATTAAGTTGAACTGACCCAGAGGAAAATTTATCCGTAAGCAAAAAGCTCACTGATAAGCCACTTCTAGTCAGTGAAAACGAGAGAGCTGTTTCATCTTAAATGACAATCACAGGAAGAGAACAGGCCCTAGTGTAATGAATAATTGTGAATGAATGCTGTTTTCATTTTGTAAAAGGATCCCAACATAATTGCACAGCAGTGTGATTATTCCAGCAATGGCAGATATTAGAATTACTGCTTCTGTTTCTCTTTATGCAGGATACACATAAATGTTGAATGTTTATAAAGCAGGAGTTAGTCTAGGCAGCAGTATAGGCAGATTGGTGTTCAGTGCATTACAAGAAGAGACTCATATTTTTTCATTTGAAAATGCTCTGCCAGGGATATAAGAGCTCTGACCTCCCTGGTCAGAGGGAATATTTAAAATTTGTTTTCGTCCTCCTCACCCAATCTGCCTGTCTCCTCTCTTGATGCTACAATACCATACTGATCTGAATACAGTGACTATGTACATGCTACTTTTCCCTCATAAGTAGAGTTGTGCATACTGATCTGAATACAGTGACTATGTAAATGCTACTTTTCCCTAATAAGTAGAATTGTGAAATTGCTTTTGTTTCAAGTTGAGCATATCTCAGAAGAAGAGCTTGGGTTTGTTTTTTATAATCAATAGAATTATAGTATTACAGTGATTTTTTTTTTTCTCTGAAATTAGCTTTATCAGAAGAAGAGCTTGGGTTTGTTTTTTGTAATCAATAGAATTATAGTATTACAGGGAAATTTTTTTTCTCTGAAATTAGCTTTGCTCCAGAAGGACGATGATCATTACACTTGCACACATGAGCTTCACTGCAACCATCTGCTAGACAGATGACAAGGAATAAGACTGGGTGACAAATCTAAGACAAAAGTGTGTTTGGGATTTTTAGTAGTCCTAGGAGTTAGAGGCAGGTTAGAAAGTTCCCTAAGATACAAATATGTTATAGTTCACACTGCCAAAATCTGGTTAGATGAGAAAAGCATTAAAAGTTTTACTGAAAAAACCCACAACCAGACAGTTTTCAGAATTGCAGGATGATAATAGAGACAGAAATTATTTTCAAATGTGTTTATTGTTTGACTTTTAAATAAATCTTCAGGCATCTGAATTCATGGGCAGTTTTTAAAAAGGCCCTAGGCAAAATTATATATATTTCCATGATGGAAGACATAGCCCTGAGCATTTTGGAAGGCTGACTTTTAAACACAAATATACAGATTTAGAAAAGGGGATGGGCATTTTTTATTCATCTTGGCTGATTGGCAAAGGATAAAGCTAAAAAGAGTTAGGTTATGTCCCTGTGTTTGCTACAGGAAGGCTCTAAGTACTATGCAAGAGAAAATTCAAAGGCAAAGCTCTGCAGCTGTGGAATGAGTTTTGCATCTTCTCCTACATAAAGTACAAGCCTAAATGCAGTGTAGGCAATGGTCACATTATTTGACAAGGATTTGATGGCACATTCAGATGGGTTAACTATCCTCTGTAATGCATTTATTTATAGTAACCCAGCTGCTTACCTCGTGAACACTGCCTCTCCACAATGTCATGACTCTAGCCAGCTTTAGTTCTGAAAGTTGGCAATCCGTGTCCTGTCACTAACAGTGGATTTCCAAGAGCCAAGTGCAGACTTCCTCCACGTTGCACTATACTGCTGCTCTGGGAGACAGCAAGGACTCTGTCTTGTAACTGTCCATAGACTGTGTGTTTGTAAGATTGGTAGAGGCAGAAGAGAGGTGTTTATTTGTTTGGGTTTTCTTTCATTATTAAGGTGTATGACCAGTTGTATAGCTCGCGTGCTATGGCCTGTGTACGCGCAAGTGCCGTTCAGGTGTAAACAAAGACAATACGGATGCATTAGCAAATATGAGATAAAATTTGGATTCTATCTGAATCCAGTTCAGATCCTAGGAGCCAGGTGGCTGTTTCCTATGATCCCATTTAGATAACCATATATTTTGCCTCTGTATGTTGTTGCATTTCCCTTTCTGTGCCCTTATTTAGATGAGGCATTTCATTCTGTGTGCCTGTGTTTACACAGAGCTGAGCTTCTTCACGGTGTTGCAGAATAATGATGATTACCATGGGAGAGGATTTTTTCTTCTTTGAAAAGGAATTATTTAAGTGAACTTTAAGGAGTCTAATTATTAATTTGCCTCTTGGTTGTGTGAGTGAAAGCTGACTTTCAGGAATCTGGTGCTATTCTTTATGCCAGTAGAGGTTTCCCTCAGATTTATTGGTGTTTGGGAAGAATGTAAGAGCAGTAATTCATCTGTTGTAAAATAGCGAACAACTCCAACCATATTTTTAAATTTATAACATTAATCACTAGCTAAAACAGGTAAATCCTTTCACACAAATATTTGAATGATGTAACAATATCTATAGCTATACCCATTTCTATACCTGCACCTAGAGAGTTATGTCTCTCTGTACTCACACACTCTTAATCATGCAAACACTTACATACATACCTAATATCAAGGACAGAGGCACTTCCATTGAGTCATGCTGAGGAAACGTATTTATAGGGTCTGGGATGAAATTGTCATGTTTGTGGTTTTCTGAATTACCTAAATAGAGTTAAGTAGTAATGGAAGGAAGGAGAAATACACTTCAGTGTTTGACATTAGAATACTCAAAAAACCCCAAGCTTATTGTTGGACTGTTTCAGAAACAAAGGGTCATGGTTGAAGTATTATAACTATTTGTTCCTTGTTTTCTCCTAGCTGATTTGAAATTATGAATGAATTTACAGGAACATTATCTGTGCAGTGTGCTTCTGGGCACTATTAATTTTCATGAACTTTTCATTTTGGTGCAGTGGAAGTAGAGTGTACCCCTGAAACAAGATGATTCTTTGAAATTAAATGTTGGCTATACTACTTACAAAATGGAAAAAAAAAGTGTAAACTTGTCCTGCTTAGGAGGAAGGACAAGTGGCATGGGTTCTCTGAAAATGTAGGTGATAGTCTTTGTGAAAAAAAATCAAATTATTTTTAATAATAAATTTTCTCAGGGAAATACTCTGTATGAGATGAAAAGCTGTTTGGGAAATGTACAGGGGTGAGATGGCAATGAGGAGAAGAGACGGTTATTACCTGTTGTAGATACTTAGCATGGAGTAGCAAAAGTCAGTTTAAAGAAATTAATTTAAGTGGAAGTGCTTCTATATATCATTTTCTTGTTCTGCATTTCTATCAAGAAAGATCTTTCCCCTCTTGATCCACTGAGGTGCTGTCAGATGTGGCTGAGTGCTTTGGGATAATTTATGCATATAATGTGTAAATATGTGAATATTTCATACTTCTACTCAACTGTTCATAGTTTATATACATGATGTACTTTACATATATTTGTATACAGTTTATAAACATGAAATTAGGATACTTTATTTTCTGTTACTTTGTAGAATGTTAAGAATGTCTCTTTTACCATTTGGCTGCTTCTGTTTGAGTAGTTGGTTTGCAGATGATCTCAGCCTAGAACTGTGGTGAACACAGAAATCAACCAAATCTTTGAAGCAAGAATAAAGGGAACAGCTTTCAAAAAAGGTAGGTTAGAGGAATGCTGTAAGACTAAATCAAAGCCTATTGAATCAAAAGAAATTCAATCAGATTTGTAATTAGCAGGGTAGAACCTCATCTGATAAACTGGTTCTTTGTAACTGATACACAGAGATATAGAATCAAGAAAAATCTCAGACCTCCAAAATACAGATTAATTATTATATGATAAAGTTCATAATTTAATCCAAACTGTAACAATATGCTCAAGAATACTTAGATACAGATACAGATGAGATTGTGCTCACGAATGAATGTAAATCCAAAACAGCTCTGTTGATTTCAACAGCACTCCCGTGCCTTGGAACAATGTGAGTGAGTAGAGATTTTAGCCAATACCTGAGCAAATAAGCAGAGACGTCATAGCACTCATCTCGTACCTATAGAAAATGCTATAAAGTTCAAAAATAGTCAGAAATTTATGTTGAAGGCATAATTTTACTGAAATAGGAATCAGGATATTCCAGGTATACAGGTATAGCTAGTACCTGAGAAGACTAATATATCACCAACCTCAAGACCCAAATGCAATATCCAAACAGAATAAACAGAGTTATATATCTTACTATGTGCTGCAAGATAAGGACCTCTTAAAAATTATATTTTTTTATGAAGCACCATGAAGGTAAAGGAGGGGGAAAAGTAATAGTGAGAGACACAATTAAATTAAAAGTCTAGAATTATAGAATTCAGGTCTTCTTCTGATTCTAATGAATCATTCAATTCCTTTTCATTTGTCTTTTCTAGTTCTCTCCGCCGGGCATTTAAAATTGCTTTGCATTGTCGTAGTCATAAAAAAGAAATTTATGCCCCTCAGAAATGATATGCAGTTTTGCAGGAAGTAATATAGACATGTCCAATTTAAGACCAGCATAGTCCACCTTCAAAGAAATAAGTCTTTTCCAGGAAGCATGAGCGGCTTTAGCAATATCTGGGTG